>NC_132802.1:11772500-12072500 GCF_048594095.1 Paramormyrops kingsleyae | reverse complement strand
GGTGCTGACACAGAAGATCTTCAGAGTGGACTGAGAGCTTTGCATGGATTTATCTGTATTGCCATATGTCACGCTTGTTGTTGAAAGCTTTCAGGTAATCTCTGAATTTACTTGCAATGTTTAAAGGGCATCGTATGCCATGCAAGTCTACAGAAAGCAGTTAGAGGGCAGAAGTGAGCTTTTCTGTGCTCCTTATCAGCCATTTAAAAATCAGACACCTGGCCAATATGCCATAATTCTTTTGCTCTCTTTTAAAAATTTAGAGAAAATGTTTCACGATTAAATTACTTTTACAAATTCTGCTTAAAAGAAATGACATGAACATTTTAGGCAACGCAGTGTGGACTGTTATCCTGTCACATTGATTTTGGGATTCAGTTTCATCGCTCTCTGCTTGGTTGCTAGGATACCCAACTGTAGAACCTGTGCATAGTATGTCTGTACATACATCTATCACCAGAGAAATGCCATGTGCAGATATTTATATGTTCCTTTGTCGGATTTACAGGATTACCGCCTTCATAGAAACCAGTAGCTCAATGTTAAATCCAGACCTGGGTTTCGAAGGATTTTTCCAAAGAACATCTCCTACAAAAAAATCCACATAATTAGGTATAGGTGCCATGTTTCAGATGGAAGGCCTTAAAATATTCGCCATAGACAAATATTCTGGTTCAACACAGACCTAAATCCCAGAAGCAAAGACTGTGTTTATCCATAACCAAAAGAATTTAGCGATATAGGTCTCACAACATGTAGAAAATGGATTTATGAGATAGTTGAAGTGCACATGTTAACACAGAAAATAGAGATGTATGTGAAGGCATATGTAAGACATGTCTCAGAAGAATAAGGACATTGTGATACATGGCTGGTCATGCTCATTAAGATATATTTATATATAATATATATTAATAAATGCTTATTAGTAGCTAACAGTAAATTGGTGTATATTGGCATATTTAAATTCTAACTAATTTCAGTGTTGATTAATGACTGTGAGGCACTTTACCACATAATATGCATGTTCTGATGGTATACATTTATTATTAAACAGTTCTCTACGGAAAACTGAAATATTTGTGCGGACAGAATGGTTTATGTACCCCAGATTGGCCATCAATACAGAATAAGGTCAAGCCAACACAGGGAGCACAGAGGCCTTAATTATGCATAAATGTATAATGTATAGCAATATGTATTAGCAGAAAAGATGAGCAATCATATGGGAAAAGGTAATTAACACGTAGCTCATTTTTTCACACATTAGTCATAGAATGGCAGCCCAAATGAGTCTAGTACCTGCTTGAATAAACTCAAACTTTCTGAGCAAGTGAATGACTGAATGACAATGTGTTTCGCTTTTGTATTTGTATAGATCTGTATAGTGGAGGCATCATAGACGAATGCGCGATGACCTTAATGACCCACCGAGCTTGTCTACACAACCTGCTGAAGCTCTACATGTTTCTCCACTGAGTACTCATTAGCTCTGGTTCTCAAAGCGTCCTAACTAGCCCTCAGAGCCGGACCGGCAGACAGATGGCTCTCCGGTCATAGAGCTCGTCATCAAAGAGTTGCCCAAAGAAGCTGAGAATTAACTGCCCTGCTTCTCCTTAGTCAATTCTGCTAGTTATGTTGCTGGTAGCTTAGGCTCAGGGGTGGCTTGTGGCTCAGGTTAGGCCTTTGTACTTGTGATTGGAAGGTTGCTGGGTCAGATCCTGTCCTTAAAACAGTCGTGTCTCCATTGGGCCCATCAGCAAGGCCCTAAAACCCTCCCCTCCAAGAAATTCTCCAATGGGGCTAGATAAATGGCTGACCCTAAACTGGGATCCCACACTTCTAATGTGTATACAGAAGATGGGACATGCAAAAAGGAGCATTCCAATGTACCTGCACTTGGGCAAATAAACCATCATTTGAAATGTTACCATTGTGACACCTGAGTGTGATACAGCCCAGGGTGTGCGTCTCTTTCCCTCTGCACTGAAAGGTGGACCTACGCTGAGCTGCAGCGAGTCCATCCATTGGCCGACGAGCCGGTAACCTCCGGAGATGTTGCTGCCCGCCTGGTACTGGAACAGGTCGTAGCGTCCCGGGGCATCGCCGTTCTTGTTGAACGTCACGGGAGAGCCTGTGCTGCCTGCGTGAGAGATGCAGGGACACAAATCGAGGAGTGTCACGGCAGGATTTCAACACAGTGTATAACAGCATTCTGTCACCAGTATATGTTAGTACTTCAGGTTGTTGAGTCCAAATAGTGCTATCTGTAATCAAACACCATAGTATAATGATTTAAGAATTTGGAATTCAATGGCACACTTCACTTGTATGTTTCCTACTGTAAAAGATGTAAATATCTGTACCATACTGTAATCTAAAACCATTCTATGCCAGCAGGCCTTGCACAGTGTTCTTTTGTCAGATGTTCCATTTATTAGATCATCACCATGCTTTGCAACAAAAAACAATTCTGGTTTCTCATCTCATACCATGTATTAAGGTATGGCATCAAATCTGAAACGGTCAAAAACTATTTGCTCCACCAACTTGCCACAGGCTATACTTCCTACTTCCTGTTACCCATGACCCTACAGGTGCAATGAACAGTACTCATCATGAGGTATTGGGATGGGTTCAAGTAACTTGACAGGTAAGTTCTACATATAATTTGGTAATAATATGTGAAATAATATTTCAAATATAAATAGAAAACAAAAAATTCAATATGGCTCCAATACATTCCACTCTAAAATATGAAGTAAGTTCAAGGGAGGCGATATACAGTAGATGGGCTGACAGCTGTTGAGAGAAGTTGTTTACAAAGGATATTCTATGAGGTTCTGCCCTGGGGTATAGCAACCATGTAACGATGCAGTTATGTAAGAGGGGGACACAAAACCGGTTTCTTCTCTTTAATTTCCTTCCTGATCGAAGGACACAGTGGATTTCTGGCAGCCAAAGATCCATTATGACTGATCAACCCAGGAAGGAGGTCACAAGCCACTTCAGGAGTTAGAGAAGTTCAGGCGAAACCCATTTGCTGGTTGATAAAGGATGTCTCAGTGCCGCCGTAGGAGTTACGGTCGAGAATTGATGAGTCTTGAGAGTTCAGGTGACGCCTAAATGAATATTCATTAGCAATAATGCTGTTATTTGTTTAGTGCAGATTACACTCGCTTATCGATACAAATAGGGGGAAAAAATCCACCACTGCCAAAGTCATAATCGCGATGATGATCATAATCAAAATGTTTTGCAGGCTTTCTTCTCCTTGTTATTCATGAGCGCAGCTAAAGACAGGGTTCTTTAGAAGACAGAAAGTGAAGACATACAGTCCCTAGTGCTGCACAGCATGGCACTTTGGTACCGTTATTTATAGAATTAATATTCTCAACCAGTCATGTGTTGAGGGTCTGCTGCTTCTTTGCACACTACCCTTTATTATTGATATTCAAAGAATTAAGGTATGCAGCCATCCAACAAAAAATCTCATATGAATGGTAGGTGTTTGCTATGTACTGTAATGGGTCTGTACTCAGCCTCCTGGGTTTCTGCAAGGTCTACAGTGATGTCACTCATAGTGGAATCCAAACAAACGTGGCAGTGAGTGTGCTGCTTGTGTAGGGCAGGCCACAAAACGCCGGCCCTCTTTGGAAACAATCGCAAGGCTGCAAAGGCCACAGCTTCTTGAAATCCCATGATGAATGGCTTGATCTTCATGGTGAGAGCACTGCTCTGTGCCGACTACTCAAACGTGACACAACGATGACCTCATATTACCAAACAGGAATCTCCGATGCAAACAGAAGCGAACACCTAACGTCTGATGCAAAAGACCCCAAACAAGTCTCTGTAGGCCATGCATTACACTGCAAATAGCCCACTCTAAATGAACAAACTGAGTACATTCTGACCACATATCAATATAGTTTAATGAACATAAATGTATTTTTAACACATGGTAGCTCGCAGTTTTCCATAGTTGTTTTTGCATTACATTTGACAGAATAGTCAAAACCTAGTTTTTCATATGTGCCTAGTAATAAAAGTTCACACTGCCCCTGCATTCCCTGAAACTAACTGTAAATCTAAAGTCTATAATTTTCTTGACTTGGCAAGGCAAAAAGAGAAAAAGAGCTTCATACTCCTCATCCTTTTACTGAGGTACCAATACTCCCAAACATGTCGATGGGCTATTGTGAGAAATAGTAGCAATTTATTAAATACGCTGAAAAACAGTGGAATACCACAGTGAGAAAGGCAGCGTTGTGATGCAGGGTTCATGGCAGCGCCGAGCCCACAGGGAGCACGTCAGGCCTCCGGAAAGGTTTCCGATGCCCAGAGAGCGGAGAGAGTACAAGAATGGATACTGGTGATCTGCAACCGACACCTTTCTTCCGCTGCAGGTATTTCACAAAGTCATTACGCCAAGTCTCCCATCCCACTGGAGCATTAATGTAGGGAAACTGCCTTCTGGTGTGCAGAATTCCCTGCCCAGGCCCAAGATGCCACTCATCCTCGGGCTGTGTAAGCACCTGTCATCACTTTCCCAAGCGTGGGGACTTCTCACACTGAGGCGAGGAAATTCTTTCCCTGTTGTCGTGGACCTAGGTTGCATTTGGATTGATTAATGCTGGTTCCCATAATCACCTTTTTTTCGGAGCATCGCCAAAACCCGGACTCCAGTTAATGTTTTATGGAACAACAGATCCACGTTACAAATAAGTAGGTCATTTTGGGTAGGGTAAGCGAAGGTCAGCCAGCTTCACGTGCCACTAGTCGACATTAACCTCCAAGTTTAACCTCCAACCTACAAAAAAGAATTCCAGATGGTCTCCACTCGACATTATATGTTAACATTTAATTAGTGAATGCTTGATTCAAAAGCAACAAAACAAACGAGGATCATTGAGCAGGGTCAGCCAGCCTCCCTGGAGCAATTGGGGTTAAGGACCTTACTCAGGGGCTCAGTGGTAGTATGATTACTCAACCAGCCATGAGAGCTGAACTCGAGCCCTTCCAAACCTGAGCCCAGCTCCATGACCTCCTGCGCTACATCCTGCCCCACAAAATGGCTCCGACTTGGATTGATGTACATTAACACATGCTCTCACCATTGAAGCGGACATTGCGGATGTACTTGAGCAGCTTCTTGCCCCCAGCTTGCTCCATCTCAGGACACACGCCAGAGAGGTCAGGGCAGAGGTCCTTCTGCATGTTGTGCAGGGCGTGGGCCATGGCGTTCACCGCGTCGATCACGGACTGCACCTTCCCATCCTGCTGGTAAAACGAGTCGGTGCCGATTCGCTCCTGGCCTGGTGGGATGGAAAAGAGGCCAGTCAAGTGGGCGTATTGTACGTGATTTGAATGTTAATAAACTAGCTAATATAAGTATTAGCTGAGGGGTAGCACAGTCAGGGCAGTAGCTAGATATCTCAGGCACCCTGAGAAAATGTTACCATGGGCCCCCGGCTTGGGTTGGAACGTTCAGTCGCTCAGTTGATTTTGCCGAGTGGGGAGGATTTTGCGGCCCCTACAAAGTGCTGGGCCCCCTGAATCTGTCATGGTATCCCTGCCTCTCCCACACCCCTGGGCACCCCCACAGGCTAAAACCAGGCTAAGGTGAACTAGAGTGGGTGTGATCAGGTTGATTATCACAGTGTGGGGACCACAATGTAATAAAAACCTGTTCCTTTATGCAATTGTGAGGATCCTTGTCCAGTTCCCACAAAGGAAAATCTATTTTATAAAAATCTGTGAAAGCAATCAAAAAACTAAAAATGTGGAAAAATCCTGTATATTGTTTGGTTATTCATGGTAAAGGTTAGGACTGGATAAGGGATAGGTTTATCATAGTCAGGATTAGGGTTATGCCCATAGAGTCCCTGCAAAGATATGACTGTTTAACATGTGTGTGTTTGCATGCATGATTGTGCCCTGCGATGGGTTGATGCCCCATACAGGCTTGTTCCCTACGTTCGCCCCTGTAGCTTCAGAAATAGACTCTAGACCCCCATCACCTAACTGGATGCCCTAATCGGATGGGGGAGGATGAAACCCATGTCTAACTGGCCTAACTTTAAAATGCAAAAATATACTCTTCCGATTGTGAGCCTAGCAAAGTATTAAAAATTCTTTCTACCAAAACCATTAATACCCGTTGCCGTGTCAGGGAAACACGCGGGACTCCTGCACTCATCCCAGATAAAGCTGCTCAGTCTTCATGTGAATGCATAAGAAAGCTGATTCTCCTGTGCACAGGTCTGGCATGGGGTTTAAAATAGCCCAGGTTTACTTTGTTACCGTCAGAGGATGATCCACAGATAATACTGCAGCTGACGTCAATCTCCTCCAACGGGGCTTCCCGACTCTGCCCCGGCACATCAACACGAAATTACCCAGAATGCAACGGAAGCAGGAAACCCTTCCAAAGCTCCCTTTGACACAACAGCCACTGCAATGTATCAGCAGATCATGGCAGAAATGAATCATACTAAGCTCTACTGGATTTACCAGACAGTACACCAATGCTCATGCCAACAACTCTCCACATTGCACCCCCTAGAGATCGATCTAGTAAACTTACTTAACAGTATATTGTTCCATTTTTGACATAATGATAATATCTTGCTTAATATGTACTTGGTCACAATCCAGCCTTCATGAGCTACACTGTCCATGGTTTAAAGAGCAGCACTATACTAGATGCACAACTGGCCTACTTTCTATATAAAGCACTTCTGGCAAATTAAAATAACAGCTGGAGGTGTAAATAATTTAACTGCAGAACCGTGTTACACACTACAGCCCACATATTTAACTTTTGTGCTTAAAAATAGTGCCTGTGATCCCCTAACCAGAGAAAAAAGGAAAACAGAGTTGTCTCCTAATTCTCTTTACTTGCAGAGTATTTCCTGCCCATGTCGTGGGCAGACGGCACAAGTCTGGGAGTTCATCCATCAGTGAGTTTGTCGCGTGTGACACAAACGATCAGTCAGTGCCGCTAAATTAAAGAGAGGCAGAAACGGGAGATTCGCTCCGTGAAAGGAGGGAGGTAATGAAGATGTCATACAGTAAAACTTTTCTTATCATAAGAGCTTCCGAGTGCCATCCCTGAAAACACCGGCCTATTTTTGTTGACGTGCTTTTGTTAAAAAGGTGAGAGCACCCAATAAACCACGTCTACTTATTATGCAAAGCGCTTGCGGGAAGGAGATAAACGCAAGTATACAAGCTGGAATAAGCGATGCCCGGTCAGACGACGACATGAATATTCCTAAATTAAAAGCAGAGACGGCTCTTGCTCTGCAGCATACAAGAAAGAGGCCTGTCACAATAATTATGCTCCCTGGCTCAGATTCCGTCACTTGTCAGTAGATCCATGGGCCTGTAAAACAAAGATAAACACGCTGTGTAATGTTGATGAACAGATGAACGTGGGCAGAGTGGCACATGCTGAATAGGGTCGAGAGTGAGAGATTCGACCAGTTTTACCCTTTATCTTCCAGGAGCATGATCGCCCAATTCACATTATGTCTGTTTAAAAAAATTGTGTTTGAAAGGTTCTGGGCTTTGTACAGTATATATTACATATAATGCATACTATTTGTATTATATACTTTACCATATACTGCTATATATCAGTGTCGGTAATTAGATCACTGAGCATTTGGATGCAGAAATACTTTAATAAGTCCTGCTGTTTCCCACATATGAAATCATATGTTGTATGCAGCTAGCTGTTTACTATTCTCTGCATAGCAGCTTTTGGAATTATGGTTTCAGATGCGTGAGCAAATAGCACAGTATCTCTAAACCAATATTGCACAATGCATTGGGTCTTTAATCCTGTTTACGCGACGTGGGAACCAACTCCTGGCCTGTCATCTGAAATAAACTCTGACACGAGAATCACAAAAAGACACGGCTAGAATGAATCAGATGCTTTACATTTTAAAGCATTTACAAAGCGTATTGAGACAAAGAGGGCGATACGGACCCCATACAGCTGTGACTGAATGGCACTATAACCTCATTTCAGAGTTCAGAGAATGGGCGTCTGAAAATATTTCCAGAAGCTTTGCCCACGACTCCGGCAGCGGCCTGGGCTGGCTGTTAACTTCCTCCATTACGTCTCGTCTGCAGGACTAGAACAGCACTGTGGAGGCAGAGAGGAACGTGGAGAGAGATGAAATCCTATCGATGCTGTCATTTCATCTCATTAAGAGGAAAGCGCTGCAAATGAGCCGAGCGGATAATGGTCTAAATGGAAAAAGTGTATTAAGAGGAAGGGGGGTAACAGCATCCGCAAACATTACCCTAAGTCCTCGCACTTAGGCGATTAATTTCCTCTATTCGTTTACTTAAGAAACGCGGGCATCAATCGGCACGGGTCTCCGTCACCAGGGGAATTAAATTATCATGAGGGCAGCAGTGTGGGGACCCCTCCCCGCCGTGTGCGGCTCCCTCTGATGTGTGTGACCGGAGGCTACGGAGCAGCGAGAGGCAATTAGCCCGTCCACATGCGGCGCCGGTACGTGCGGCTCAGCGATCTGCGGCTAAGTGATGCGTCGCTACACTTTCTGATCCCAACAAACGGGGAGCATTCCCAGAAGGTTTCACATAAAATGGGCAGTACAGGCAGCTCCCGACTTAAGTAAATCCGGATTTACGCAGTCCCTGGATCGACTGAGTCTTGCTCAGGGGGCCAACACGACATCACTCTGGCAGCTCTAGGATTTAAGCTAGCAACCTTCCGATCAGCCAACCCGCATCATCCCAAAATATCTGAGATACGTAGATTTTCTG
Source organism: Paramormyrops kingsleyae (assembly GCF_048594095.1). Taxonomy (NCBI): domain Eukaryota; kingdom Metazoa; phylum Chordata; class Actinopteri; order Osteoglossiformes; family Mormyridae; genus Paramormyrops; species Paramormyrops kingsleyae. Next base: position 12,063,689 of record NC_132802.1, on the reverse strand, counting down.
GAAGCACTAAGACAAAAAGGCAACATACGTCTGCAAGTAATTTTGCACTTTCCACATAAATTGTAACCCTTTCTTCAAGTGTAAGTTGCTTTTGACAAAAGTGTCATATAGGTGCAAAAAAATAAGTACTACAATAACATTATATCATAATAAACTCTGCCCTGAGACAGACATGTATCCCATCAAGGGTGTCCCGTGCTTGGCTCCCTGTGCACCTTACACTCCAAGCCCTCTGTGACCCCGTACAGGATAAGCAGTTGGAAGGGTGGATATATCGCTGGTGGATGGATGAGTAAGAGAAACTGACTCAATACACTGAGGCTCATGACTTCTACAAAGCTGTCTCCACTGCACAAACTCCTCCTCTTCTGTAAACAGAGTTGCTCCATCCTCCATACCTGTGCATTTGCGACTGGTGTCCTCTTTCTTGGAAGAGCTCATCAGCTTACAGTTGAAGTTCTCCTCCCAGAACTCAGCAAACCACACATTCCTGCGGTTGTTTTCCAGGGTGCGGGAGGTGAAGTAGGTGTCAAATCCTGTGAAACCATATACACAGTTATGGAGTAAGATATACAGCTCTAAGTATCTTAAAGCTTAATTTTTTTTAGTTCAGTGTTTCCACACCCGGTCCTTGGGGACCCCCAGACAGTTCACATTTTTGCATCCTCCCAGCTCCCAGCAACAAAAATTTGGACTGTCTGGGGGTCCCCAATGACCAGGCTGGGAACACTGGTTTAGTTGACAGACAACTTCATTTTGTTGTCTAATGAAGGTAAACCATTTTTCCAACATTTCTCCAGCTGTGTGGACCAAGTATTCAAATAATTGCAGCAGGAAAGCTGGTCCAAGGGGCATCAACGTCTCCAAATGCAGTCTTGCTTTATTAAACTGAGTGAAGTTCTCCTGTGAATATAACATACTTAACTTGTAGTTATAATTATGTCCCTTAGGGTAACTGGAGGATAACAAACAGTCTGTCTAATACATCGTTGTTGTTTGGCATGCGGCTTTACACTCTACCTGTATACTCTATTTCATCAATCCAATAAAACTTCCTCTTAATGGTAACCGGGTTTCAACTGGTTGCATTGCACTAATTTATCAATTGCTCCTTTGAATCTCTTCATCAAGTGGTACTTCAAACATACTGACAAACGAACAAGCCAATGCCAAACTTTCTGATTTTCAGCAAGTCATGCAAGTCCCCTTGTGGGATACAGCAGCAAAACAAGCCTTGCATTATATTTATAGGAGATGCGTCTATCCAAAGCAAGATACAGTGAGAAAGCAGGGGCAGCCAGTCCCCAGAGCAATTGGGGGTTGAATGGTGAAATCAGGATTTGAACCGGCGACCTTTCAATCACAGCCATGGTGTCATAACACACTGAACCACAGACTGCCACCAAAACATCATTGCTTGCAAACAGTACTTTTTCGGGGTTTTTTCTCCCCTTGCCTTGGTAATTGTTATCCAGGACAAAGGAATTAACTATTCACCTGTAGGGAGGGCTGAAGGAATATTTCTTGCACGAGTGAGACAATATAGATGTTGAAATCGACCTTGCTTTTCCTAGACTCACATGTACCGTCCTGGGTGCCATTTCAGGGGAGGGCACACGGCGAGCACATCTGGATGGATCGACACAATACGAGGCTCTAAAAGCACAGCGGGGACAGGCAATTTCCCCACAACACTGGAGACCCTGCAAGGCCAATATCCTGCAATTAATGCAGCAGATCGAGGGCCACTCTGCTCCCCGCCTTTTACCTGAGGCAGCAGTGGGCAGAAAATCCAGCACAAAGGCCAGTCGGGGCCACGTTAGCGAACACAGCAATTAGACATACTGGCCAATAAGTCTTGAAAGGTAGCTGCTACTTTGAAATGGGAAAATATGGATGAAAACTGCCAAACAAGCTTTTTGCTGGCAATTGCAGGAATGGATGGGTTTATAAGGAGAGATTCCTCACTAACAGTATCAAAATACACATATACATACATATTTATATATAAATCAACTATATATAAGAACTATGTGAATATACACGTGTATGTGTATATATGTAAATGTATTATATAAAGCTGCCTACAAGGGAGAATGATAGTGTCACATCACATGACCTGGCCATCTGACCTACCCACAGTTGTGGAGGAGTTTGACCAGAGAGTGAAGGAAAAATGCAGCCAATGAGAATTCACTGGAGATCAATACACACACACACACACACACACACACACACACGCATGTAGGGTAAACATATCCTTATGGGGACCGCTCATTCATTTCAATGGGAAAAATGCTAACGCTAACTATGACAACCTTAACCCCTACCCTGCCCTAACCATAACCATAAGTAACCTAACAAAATACAAGAGTTTTTACATTTTTAGTTTTTTCATAGCAGTCACCGATTTTTATAAAATAGAGTTTTCCCTTATGGGGACCAGGAAACAAAAAACAGATATTTAACACATTAAGTCACAATTCTACTTTGAAATTTCTCCCAGAATGTTAGTCCACGGTGATTGTATAAGTGGAGAATAATTAAAGTACTTTAACTGTTATGTTCTCGCTGACCTTTGATTCATTCAAATTATGTTAAATTTTCAACTTTGCACATGCCCTTAATTTCAGCAGGGCACAGCCGTGGCCCGTAGGCAGCCCTTTGTCTCACCCATTCACTGGAAATCGAATTGAGTAATTTACAGTTAATGAAAGTCACGGGTACAAAATATCAAATGGTGGTCAGTGCAGGCAGTGGGTCCATTACACAGTCACGGGATACCACTTTCACCATTTTCTAATTCAATTACAACACCGCTTGAGATTGTTTTTTGGTCCACAGTCACTACAGTAAAACGCTAACCCCCCCCCCCAAGGTGAATACCATGTAAGTTTTTAAAGTATATGTATGTACAGTATATACAGCACTGTGGAAGGTATTTGGCTATCAAAGAAAATTATTAAACCTATTTACCTGGGTAGTAAGTGTATATTTGGTTAGAAAAAAAATTAACAATGTAACAAAAGAATATAGACAATATATTAGTGTGTGTGTGTGTATGTGTGTTTGTGTGAGCGGGTTTACCTATCCTTATGGGGACCAAAAAACAATCTCAAGCGGTGTTGTAATTGAATTAGAAAATGGTGAAAGTGGTATCCCGTGACTGTGTAATGGACCCACTGCCTGCACTGACCACCATTTGATATTTTGTACCCGTGACTTTCATTAACTGTAAATTACTCAATTCGATTTCCAGTGAATGGGTGAGACAAAGGGCTGCCTACGGGCCACGGCTGTGCCCTGCTGAAATTAAGGGCATGTGCAAAGTTGAAAATTTAACATAATTTGAATGAATCAAAGGTCAGCGAGAACATAACAGTTAAAGTACTTTAATTATTCTCCACTTATACAATCACCGTGGACTAACATTCTGGGAGAAATTTCAAAGTAGAATTGTGACTAATTAAAATAAATTAAACATGGAATATAAAGTTGAAGATGTTCTCTTGGGCTTTGAGTGTAATGCAATCCGGTAATAAGCCCCTATCTTTATCCAGAACACTACTCAGTTTAACATTCTGTGCTATTGCAGATTTTTGACTAGCACTCAGAACACTACTCAACCAGGCACTGAATCATGGCCTCTAGACTGGCCAGATCTTTCATAGTTTATCTATAAGTGTATAATGGTCCTAAGGTATGGTCGCTGAAGACAGATGTTCTGTAAGAGTGAGGGCTACTCTGTTGCCTGACTTTGCTTGAACAATTAACATGTTTATTTAACTCATATTGCCAAGACTGAAATCTAGAAATTATTATTTTTACTCTTGGGATGCTGATACAAACTGACTGTGGTGATTTACACAGATGAGATCAAACAGAAAGATTCCAGCATCGAAAGCCTTTTGAGTATCAGTCATAAGAGGAATTAATGCATTAAGAGACTTTATGGCCCCAGGATACTTTATAATAAGTTGGTGCAATTGCAGTTTCCTTCTATACAGTAGCTCTTGACTAGTGAATATACTCAGTCACAAAAGTATAAATTACAGATTTGTTGACAGTGTTGCATGGCATGAGCAAACAGTTGTGGAAAAGACACATCAACAAACGACTTCACTACGGTTTATTAATAAACATCCCTATTAGTCGAAACTGAGCCATGATTTAAGTACTAAGTTGTTCAATAAGAAATGAAGACACGAAAACATGATGGAAATTGTCCTTGAGCAGATGCATTACAGAGAACCCCACATTAATAATTGAATACCATAACGCAGGCAAATGGAAAATACTCCTCCTAAAGCAACGAAATGCATGACGCATTTGCAAACATCTCTTGGGCAGGGAAGAAGGTTTGTACCGACAATTGTAAGTGTTTAGGGTGTTGGCAATAAGTGGAGGATAATACACCAACATCCTGATGCACCAATATATGAAACTTAAACCCAAAAGAAGTGGTACGATTACACAAAAGACATGCATTGTCTGCAAAGACGAACTCCACTATAAAGTATATGACAGTATTATGGGGAAATATTTCTGAATAATCTTTTAACAACTACTCATAGAAACAAGTAACACCTCTGACTAGAGAAAGTACATCAGCAAATAAACGCATAAATCCTGAGATGATAAGACCACAGCCACTGGGATTAAACATCAATCTGATGTCTGAGCAGTGTTGTGAGGCTTTTAAAGTAAAAAAACAAAAACAAAAACAACTCTGTATTCTATCTAGAACCAGAGTTCCCCTGATAGAATGGGGCCTCACATCACTATGCTCCACATCTCCCTGAATAATAGTCCACGGCTTATTTCACTGCCTTGCAATGGGTTGGTGCCCCATCCTAGGTTGCTCCCTGTCTTGTGCCCATAGACTCCTGACTAGGGCAAGCAATTACAAAAAATGGATGGATGGATGGATAGATGGGCTTATTATGTTTCACTAAATAACTCATCTTTCTATCTTGTTCCCTGTACATTTACATCAGTCCCACAACTTTCATGGCATATAACAAAACTGCCACCTCATTTTCTGAAAAATCAGTCAGTGTAGTCTACTTATTATTGTTTGTCTAACGGACTCATGAACCTTCAAGACCTTCTAAAGTTTTTCTCAAATATCTTTTGATAAAAAAATGTTTGTTGTTGGAATCTTGGGTTTCCTAGAGTTTATTTATATTTTGTTAATAATCCCCTTAAGAAATGATCTGGTTGATCTGTATACAGTATATCCCAAACAAATTAGATGACGTTCATAGGAAGGAATTGCACTTTAAGTGCAGAAATACTGTTAGATTTTTATAGTTAACATTTAGGAATACTTTAGCTTTCACATGATGGTGGAGTCTGTTGTGTTAGTTCTTTATGCATTAAAGACGGCGCAGGCTGGAATAAGCTGTTTAACTGAAACCCCAAGCTGAGTGAACTCAATTATTTAACCTCAGAGCATCAGCCTACAGAGGATCCTGCAGTAAGGCAGATCATACAAGCTGCTGATCGATACTTTTCACCCATCTGAGGCAATGAATTAATGTGACTATATTTCATAATCAGTGCCCATTGTCTGCACAAGGAGGCAATGGCTCACATAAGGGGCACAGTTGTTCGTCATTGCTTTGGGGGGGGGGGGAGTTTGGGGCAACAGTGAACTCACTCTGTCGATTCCAGGATTTAAACCGGCAACCTCCCAGTCACAAGCACGACACCCTAACCCCCTGAACCATACGGCCTCCCCGCCTTTTGAAAATGAGGAGCTGAAAGAGCACCAGACACTAAGCATCGTCGAGGTCCACAGACAGTCAGACGCTGTGGGCTCCTCACCTCCTCCTTGTCTGTTTCTGCACTCTCCCCACTGCTCCCTATCTCCTTGTCAACCCGGGCGGCGGAATAAAAGCCTCTCCACCGCCATTTTTTGCGTTGATACCCTAATCAGCAGAAACATCGCGGTTCCCACTTTTTGTGGAAGGCCTCCTTAAGCTCTGCTTGGAGGATAAAAGACTTATCTGGGAATCTTTCTCAGTTTGCTTAACATTTTTTGGAACATTCCTCGCCTTGGTGACCTCTTTTGATGGATAAATACAGTATAAGGCCAAGTGACTTTTGGCTTTACTTATAGGGTTCTCTAGGGTTTTGCTGGTACAGTAACACACCACAGGTCACTGTGCTATGGTGTGTGTGTGTGTGTGTATGGGTTATGTACATATTATATTACAGGGAACAAATGTCCCCACAATGTGACAAAAACCTGATATTTTGACATTGTAGGGACTACTTAAACTACAAATGCCAAAAGCTTAGGGCTGGGTAGGGATTAAGGTTGTCATCTTTGGGATTATGGTTTTTTTCCATAGAAAGAAATGGATGGTCCACACAAACAGGTGAATACAAATTTGTGTGTGAGTGTGTGAGTATGTCTGTGTGCTTGTGTGTATGTACACATAGTAACCCTTCACATCTGTGGACTGCACATTCGGTCATTTTCAGGTTTGCCGTGAACAATTAAACGGGAATATTTTGGAGCTGGTTTAAACATTATAGAATCTGGCAGACAATGTGTAGCCAAAACCAATACTAAAACGATCTGGATCACATAAAATCATATAATATATAGATATTAGTGTAAGTGCATATACTATATCTTTAATATTAAAAGTCTTGGCGTGGGAACGGCATGTATCTTTGTCTGGCAACCAGCCTCTGTTTTTGCAACTACAAAAAAACTGTATAGACCAGCATAGCCAGCATAAAGCATACCAGTTATACCAGCATATGTTGTGTTTGGGTGCTAGTGGGCCAGCATCATTAATGAAATATTGCTGGTGGACCAGTTTCATGTGCAGGTAGTTAGCTATGCATAGCTATGCTGGTCCACCAGCTACACCAGCACCAAACCAGCACTAACCAGCAAAAGAAATAATGCTGGTCTATGCTGTTTTTTTCAGCAGGATGGGCCAAAACATACTCAGTACTGCTTCCACTGTATACAGTAATACAGTCAAACCTCCCTTATTCGGGCAGAATGGGACCGAGGGGTGCCCGTAAGAGATGCCCGTAACTTAGAAATACATGGACAGTACAGTACAACTTACACATACAAACTACATGATATTTATGAGGTGTAAGGCTTATATATAGGATGCTATTTCAGTCTGAGCTAGCGAATCATCCCGTTTTATTCTTGCAGTGATCATCCAGTTTTTAACCAGCAGCAAGTGAGCTGGATGATTTTTTTCTTTACTCTTCCAAATATCGCCTACCGTAGACTTAGCCACTCCAAAATGGTCTGAAACAACTCTGTGTGATTTTCCTTTTCGTATCTCTGTAATGATATCGAGCTTCTTTTGGAGGGACGTGACACTACGCTTCCTTTTTGAAGCCATGGATTTTGCAGTGTTCCGTGCCGCTGTAAGTTCAGCTCCGCCCACAGCCTCGTCCTCTAGCTCGCCCTCCATTCGACATTCGCTCCGCCTCCACGTGCAGACCCCGCCCACAACTCTCTGTATGCGGCATTCGTCACTTTCGTCTTCCGAAGTGAGAAGATGTATCGGGAGCTCTGCTCTAACTTTTCTTTGATGGATATTACTGTGTATGATTTGTTTGATTTATTGAATATCTGATTTTCGCTTTGTCCTTGTCTGTGCTTTCGCTTGGGTTTACTTGTTATTTGGTTTCGAACTCTATCCCGGTTTTTGTTTAACGTCTTCGCGCGGCCCTCGGACGTTTTGATCTCTGTTGTGTATGCTCTGTCACTGTGTGTGTGACAGGTGCATAGGGAGTGACTGCCATTTTTCTTTTGCGAGTTTATGTTGTATGCTGTTGTTTGGATTGGGAGTAAGGTGTAGAATTTGTCGCTGTGTTTTTATCTTCTCTGCACTTAGGTAAGTTAGCTTAGGGTTGCGTTCGGAAGCTGGGTTTTGTTTATTGTTTTCTGAGTCCTCTTGCAACGGGTTTATTTGTCCGTGGCGTGTCAATAAAAACAGAAAAATATTTTAAAATACCCCTTTGTCCACGTGTGTTAGCTGCTGGTAACAGCTGCTGGTTGTGTAAAATGAATTTGCGCATGCGCGTGCCTACAGCTGCCCTGAAGAGGGATGTGCCTGTATATTGGGGCATTAGATGGGTTGTATATTTTATATAAGGTCAAGATAAATGGAAAAACAATTTGACATGCAAAGTACCGTACAGTACTGTTTGTTTAGAAATTGGTAATAAAAAGCTAGCAGACTGTTATGGGTTGAGGTTAGATGTGTTCAAGTGTTATTTTTGCTTATTTTCACATTCGCGGGGATCTTACATATGTGACAAGCTTATGGTTTATATCTGTAACTTTTCTTTTTAATCTGTTACCTTTTTCATTTCCACTCACTTATCAACAGTCGTTTACACTTTTACCAATACATTTTGATCCAAACCACTCAGCTTGTCTGTCATGCACTGAAAGGAAATCATCTTATACCCTTTTATTATCAAATTACAGTCAGTCCCCCAATAGATCAAGGCAGGGGGGCTGCTTAGTGAGGAGGAGTCACTGCCATTTTTTTAGTTCTTAATCTACTGGAGCTAAATGAATTCTTCTGGTCGTATTTTATTTTTCAGGAATGTTTGACAGGGCAGACAAGAGTGATTCAGTGAAATCCATTACCTGACAAATATACGTGTCGTTCTCATATTTAAATGAGAAAGCATGCATATTTTAACCTTTTGGATCTTGAGACTGTTAAGAGTAAGTGCTTTGCTGAGGATTACAACACTAGTGTCTCTTTCCGTCCCCCTACAACTTTCTAGAATATTCCATGACCGCATAAAGCTCTGTCTGATGGCTCCCCGCAGCTGCTGTACAATCACATCAGTGCAACTGCCAGCTCCTTAAGTGTAATCAGCTCTGATGCTGCTACAATCACCACTGGTGGCGTGACGCTGTATGTTCGTAGCGCCGCAGTCTTACACAGGCTCCTCTGCATTCATTCTACTTCCATTCCGAAGTTGGCAGTATACTTATTGCAATACGCAAAGAATGCAAAAATGTACACTCGCCGCATCCTGTAAACCTTCCAACAGGAGGTACTACTTACTATCAGTGGCGGTACATTTCTGAGAGGGCCTGGTGTGGGGAGAGGAGCAAGCAGGGCTGCTGTACGGCTCATGCAGCATAACCCGATGCTCCTAATCCTTTATACTGATTTGTTGCACCCATCCCTTGTTCCCAGGATTTCTTTCAATTGGTGTATTTTTAATGGCACTTTCAACCCCTGAAATCCAATGTCGCATCATTATATTCATTCTGTAGACCACACCTATATATCAAGAACCTAGGGGGGGAAGGTTTAAGTGGAACATGTTATTAATGAAGATAACATATCACCAAAGAAGGAGTGGAGTGTGTGGCTCAGCGCATTAGGACTTGCTCTCCATGGTCAAAAAGTTACTGGTTCAAATCCTGGGGCCAGCAGACCGATAGTAAGATGGGAAAGGTGAAATGGCCAGTTCCCCATGGGAGATGAATAAAGTCCCACAAACAGCATCTTTTCCCAAAATTAGCTAACATGTCCTTCTCTGAATCTGCCTAACATGTGTGCTTAATCTCCTTCAGTGAAACCACTCTACTCTTTCCTTCCCTACTAACTATCACCCTTTACTGCTCTTGCCTGCTCCTTCCTTGAGCCCCTATATTTTGACTTCCTACTCCTGGCTATATATATATATATATATAGACTAACAATATATGCTACAAGCTATAGGCTAACGCATATTGGCTAACAACAAACAAACTGCTTATAACCGTGTATCTGTTGGGGGGTGCCAGGCGCTGTGGCCACACTTCGTTGCACTAGGGAAAGAGTCAGGTGACACGTATTATTATCTTCATTAACAACATGTTCCACTTGGCCCTTGTCCCCTGGGTTCTTGATATATAGGTGAGTTCCTTTAAAAAAAAAAGAACAACAGAAATTTGGGTCAGACAATCGACTCGGGCCGAGTTAAGTGCTCTACTGGAGCTGTAAAGAGTCCCAAAATGCAGCAATCTGATCTGTCGTTTACTCCAGACCCCTGGCTTTTCACAACAAGCATCAGATGTCTCCTTCTTCAGTACTTCCACAGGTACTATTGAAGTCAAAAGAATAAAGCTTCAGCTTAGTAATAATAATGGTAACACTTTACTAGAGGGCACAAATATTGTTGTATTACACTTACTTACTGTATATATAAATTAACCACAAACTAAGTCTTAGTTACATGCTGATCTTATATTTGTTACTCATTAATGAATCTTTTATCTCAAGCAATGACTATATTTGTTACTATATCTGTTAATTCTATAAACCTTTGTGAACTACTGAAGGAACAAGTAATGAATAACACAAGTGAAATACCTAATTAATGTTTGTTCATCATTAATGAATTATGATGCATTTTTATTTCAAGTAGCAACAATATTTGTTCATTAATTTTATTTCAGTAGTAAATGAGTTACTACTATTTGCGCCCCATCAAGCAAAGTGTTGCCATAATAATAATAATAATAATAATAATAATAATAATAATAATAATAATATATTGATTTATAGTTTAGAAGTCTATGAGAAGTCTATGGGAAGCTATTCATTAACAAGGGGGTGGTGATCTTAAACAGTGACTACTGAGGTATAAGCCAGTCAAATGGTGCTTTCAAACATGCAGGCTCCTATCTGTGCCACATGAGAATATCTTGAAGACAAGCTGTGCCCTTCAGAGTACAGCTTTACCAGCAACATCATGAAGACAGACCCTATCTTCTTCTGCACAGCTGCACAGACCAGCTGTACCTTCGATGGTGGATCTTTTGGGCTGAATGGTGATGGCTCCCACAGCAACATCCTCCAGTTGGGAAATGGGACTCTGCTTTGCTCCCCAGCTGTCGGATCCAATCCAGAGGAAGTGTCCAACCAGATTTGCTCTCTTGGTTGCATTGAGAATCTCTCTGAGGAACAATCACAGCAGATTTCAAGAAAAAAAGAACCTTTTAAGATGATAGTTATATAAAACCTTAAAATAATCAAGCTGATTGAAAGTTACATATAACTATGGCATTTTAAATTATTGTAATGAATACATAATTTCAAAATATACCGAAACAAATATTTAAGTATAGTTTAATAATTAAGTAAAAATATTGCAAATACTGCAGACTATCAAACATATGCTATATTAAAGTAATGGGAGGCATGTCACAAAGTGAAAGTGAGGCATATTGTAAAGTGAAAGTGAGACTATGAAAAGTGAAAGTGAGACACAGGATCGGGCATTTCACGGTGAATTAAAGGAATGTCAAAGTGAAAGTATGAGAAATTTCCAAGTGAATATGAGGCATGTCACAAAGTGAAAATGAGACAAATTACAGTGAATATAAGGTATATCCCAAAGTGAAGTATGACAAATGTCACAGAATATGTAGCATGTCACAAACTGAAAGTGTGACAGATTTCAAATTGAATGTGAGGCATGTCACAAAGTGAAAGCGAAACATGTCACAGTGAACATAAGGTATGTCACAAAGTGACAGTATGACAAATGTCATAGAGAATATGAGGCATGTCATAAAGTGACAGTATGACAAATGTTAGTGAACAGAGGCATGTCACAAAGTGAAAGTAAGACGTCACAGTGAGCATGAGGCATGTCACTATACGAGTGCGAGACATGTCACAGTGAATATGCGGCAAGTCACACAGTGAATCACTAGCGGACAGTGACTCCAAAAACCACCTCACTGCAGGGGCTTTGAGTTTTTGATATCTGGCCCTGCACAGTGTTCTTTATGGTACCAATGCGGGGGTCACGTACTGAATGTCCAGGTCACTGGCGAAGACGACGACGACCCGGGACTGCCGTGTCTCCAGCAGCTGCCGTATTATCTTGTCGAAGTCGGCCTGCTTGTAGCCGGCTGGGATTTTGAGGGACTGAGCCATGCAGATGCCGCCTGACACGGAGAGGGAGACACACCGGATTGAGAATGCAGTGTGAGACCGTCTGACACGCCATCTGTGCCTCACACTACTGTCCTGAGAAAGCCACACTTCACTGTCAACTGGAGCTTTATGGTAGTATTTCCTTAAAAAAACCATGAATGAAACATTCCGTCAAAGGCATCACCGCATTTTACGTTTTACACGTTTACAGGTATTTTCATCAGGAAGTTTAATTTTTACTCAGAATCCAACTGAGAAAAGCCTATGCAGCTATTTATAGAAATGCAAGCACACCTCAATATGACCGCATATGATTCCAGGAGAACTTTCTTTCGCTTTTCAAAAACATTTAAAAATATATAACATTGACTATAATGGTTCATCAAGCAGTTAAATTAAACATAACAACTTGATAAAGAGATTAGTGGTAACACATTACTTGAAGCTGTCATCTATAGTTCATTAAAGATACCTTCATAATGCACTATAATTGTCAGTATAAGTATTAATAAAGCTTTAGAGCATCTTCTATTGACAGTCATAAGCAGGGGCGGATTAACGCACAGGCTAGATATGGCTTAAGCCTAGGGGCCCCACGTGTGCCAGCCTGCAAGGGGGCCCCCATTGGTGCGGAGGGGGGCGGGGTTGGGGGGCCCACAGACTACTGTAGCCTAGGGGCCTCTGTACACCTTAATCCACCCCTGGTCATAAGGCATTGTAGTATTGATCACATTACTTGATAATCTCCAATGAAGCTCTCATCCATAATGCACTATACTGTATATACCTTTATAATGCATTATAACGGTCAGTATAAGCATTAAGGATGCTTTGTACTGCATTATGGAGGTATCTATGGTGCATTATGGATGAGAGCTTTATTCATGCATAATAAACATTTTGCCTTTTTAAAGTATTGTGCCTTTTTATAAACATTTATAGCCATGTTTATAATGCTTTAAAAATGCATCGTAATGTGTTATGAAAGTGTTCTTAGATTCGTATAGTCATGGGATTCACAGAAAGTGTTACCAAAAGAGTTTTGAAATTAATGGAATAAGGTGCCTTTGTGAAGTAATACTGCATTAAAACTGAAGGTAAAGGCCTTTTGACTTCAGTAATAGCTTGCAATTCTCTTCTGGTATCTATGTGCTGCAAATGCACTCTGACGGACAACTCACACCCTGCAAGGACATGGTGTCAAGTACAAGATTTATGTGAATCCAACGCCCCTGGGCCCCGACACAGACCCACATGCTTGTAAAGGACTGAGACTGAGTAGATGTGACGCGGCAGCTCTGTTGACTGATGTCTTTTGACCAATTAATTTCCTCTCGAAGCACTTGGGAGATGAAACATATTGAGAAAGACAGGCCCTGCGGAGCTGGCCCCTCTGGGTGAAAAGGTAAAGGGAGCAGGATCCGGAAGGACATGGGCTTTTGTCCAGCAGTGGACAGATAATCTCTACATATACAGGGTTTACTGTCACCTGCCGGGTTTGCTTCCCCTCAAGCCCGGCTCCTGAAGTGAAGTCACATACTGTAATTAATATGAAAACAAGGGGGGGGGGGTGCGGCTTTGCAGATTTGTATTCTGTCTCTGATCGGAAGGTTACCGGTTTCTAATAAATAGTGATTCCCCTTTTCACCTCTCCCATCAAGCCCACCATGAAACACACGGACACATACAGCCGTGGAGAAAATTAAGAGACCGCTCTATATTTTTAAACAAATCTGCATTTTGTGGTTCTGCTGGCAGGAGGCTACACTGAGCAGCAGGTTGCTTCCAGGTTCAAAATTTCTAAAACAGCAGGACACAAGAATATGCTGAAGTTGGAGACACTGGGAATGACCCGAAACCAGCCAGGTAAAGGGCTTAAGCAGCTTTATAATGCCAGAGATGACCGTCAACTTATCCGACAGTTTCTCATAAATCGGAGGATGACTTTCCAAAATATATAAAAATATAAGTATTATTCAGATGCACACCCATAAATTAAACTAAACTAAAAATTGTAACTATTTTTTTCTGTGACCGTATGTAGGTGAGAACATGCTCAGTGGTCACATCGCAGAGTCAGCCAGCGTGCAGCCCTCCTCCACCCAGAGCAGTTGGGGGTTAAAAGGCCTTGCACTGGGGCCCTGTGCTGGCATCAACCTGCTGGTTGTGGGATTTGAACCGGTGACCCCCCCACCCCTAAACTTATGGTCAGCAGTGTGATCTGCTGGACTCAAGAGCAAAACCTTAAAAAACCCCAAAAACAGCTTCAGGGGGGCTGGATGACCCTGAGCTGTGAACCCAAACTTCTGTATGCGAATCTCATAGGACAGTAAGTTGGGACATGAGAAAATGAAAAATCCCCTATGAACTTCTTCTTGCACAAATAGCCAATCAAGTATCTCTGTCCATGAACACAGTGGAGTCCTGTGTTGTTTGGCCTCTGTAACTCATTGACACTTCAAAGGCAGATTAATGCCTTCGTAAATCTAATTGCATTTCAGAGGCGAAGAAAGTGCATCAAATGGTTAATTGAAAAACGAGTGGAGGAGTGTCAAAGCAGAGCTCTCACATTCTAATTAACCTGTCCATGGAGTTGTTTGATGGACCATTTTGTCTGGGTAACTGTAAAGCAGCTATCAAAAGTGTCTGATGGTCCATTACTAGCAGATACTAAGTCCATTTTATGACGACTGTGTTCACTGAACTGTTTGGTGTCAAAGATACATTCTTGCACCCTTCAAAGTCATGTATATTGTACATACCTGTTCCCCTACCTCTTTTGTTTCACAATCATGTTCATCTACAGTATCTATCTATCTATCTATCTATCTATCTATCTATCTATCTATCTATCTGTCTGTCTGTCTATTCATCCATCCATCCATCCATCCATCCATCTATCTATCTATCGATCTATCTATCTAATCAACATGCATTTGTGCAATGGCTATTTCCATGAATGCTCCATATACTGAATACCACTATCTATCAATGGCAGTCTCTGCTTCTGCATTCCATTCTGAGGCTACTGTGGATGAATTGTGCTGGACTTGTAGCTGAACTGTGTGATGTAAACGAAACAGATGAAGAGGAAGTATTCATAGGGGGTAGGTATAGGGGCACCTGATGACCAGCTGCATGGAATGAGTCCCTTTTGCCCTGTCATAATAAATACAAGGTTGACAAGCTAACTCTCAGCACTGATGGTGGTTTCCATTACCACTGTATTTAGGGAGTATGGATGAGAACAAAATGATTCTTGCAAAGTTTATAAAGAGGACAGTGAATAGCCCACAGGTGTACCAGTTCTAGTTTGACCATCACCTTTAAAACGAGCAGTGTCAGCAGTTGAAGAAAGGGGCCTCTTTTTAACATTTTAAAACGGCTGTCGACCTTTTCTATTTGAGGAACCCAAAAGCCGACCGGAAAGTGGTGCAGATGAACTCCATACTCCTCATCGGGCCTGGGTCCGGTACCACAAAGAAAGAGCACCTCTATCTTGAACCTCTGCTGTTGTTTTACAGGTGGACCCACAGAACAAATTGTACAGAAAAGAAAATGTATTTAAATATATCATATAAAGGGAAAAGATGAGTTATACAGCGTTTTTTATGGCCTTTTATCTCAAGAAGAACCAAGGGCAAATATGCCATCCTATAAGTGATATGAAAGATTCTTTCCACCTCAGACTAAATGAAGGTATTTAGGCCGCCAACGGCATTGAAACTAAAGGTCGTGCCATGGTCCAAAAATACGCTGACATGTTGGATACAGCATGTCCTGGTTTCCCTGGTCTGCCTGCTAAACTGCACCCACCTATAAGATTTAAATTCAGAATTCATTCATGGTAGAATTCATTTACTCTATCAGTAACTACACTTTGTGTAGATTAGCGAAACGAATTAATGACGCATGACCAATAAAAAGTAAAAGGCATATAGAGGGAAAAAATGACTCCCATGCAAATTATAGAAAATTATATGGGGAGTTTTCAGGGGTCTATCAGCTGTATAAAATGACTCCCGAGAAAACATACATTTCGGGGAAAAAAAACCTGGATAGCAGCCAGGGAACAGCCAAAGGCTAGTTAACTGTGGAAATTCATACATGGCGCAGTGAAAACTTATTTCCTGTCAGCACTTTCAGTGGCAAAGTTGCACTCAGGAGCCGAAAGCTTCACAATAACTCTGGTTCACCACCTCAGCCTCACGATCCCCAGTCTGGGTGTGGGGGTGGGGGGGTTGGGGGAGGATCCTGGAGCGGGATTCCCATTGGGGGGGAGTTGCAGTGAGTCAATGCAGATGACTCATGGGCGGTCGTGGTCGACGGCATTCAGCCCTCTGTATCGCATCCGTAGTCCTCGGTGACTAAGCTTCTCCCACTCATCCACCCCAAAGTAGAAGGCCAAAAAAAACCCTGTTGCCATGTGTAGTGGAAGCTATACACTATAATATAGTCAGAAGTCAGAGTAGTGATATATTATGCTGTATTATACTCAGTGGAAGCTATACAGAACTCAGAGTATGGAGTATATTATACTATACTACAATTAGTGGAAGCCATACAATGTAATATTTGTATAAGTATAGAGTATAATCATTCTTATAAGTGTGAAGTAACATCTACATTTTATAGTGAACTTTTGTGGAAACTGGCAAAGGATGGATGGATAGATAGATAGATAGATAGATAGATAGAGAGATTGAAAATACATTTAGTCATTAATATAATGGGCCAGTGCGTATTGCATAGTAGGTTGTACAGTGAATAAATGAATGTTCTGTGAATGTATCTAACCGGCTCTGGTCCGTATTGTTGCCGATGTCAAATTAAGTGTTTAAAATGATTTTGTGATCATTTTGAAAAAGACTATATCAAATATAGAAGTTAAGGTTTGAATGCACACAAAATCTTATTGCTGCAAAAGACTGGCAACCTCTAATTGAAGCACAATGTTATGACAACTACCGCTATTGTCCTAGATCCGGCGTCAAAGCCGGGCGCCTCTCCCCCGTAAATCACGACGGTGATAGTCATCATTAGGAGTCTGTGACTACAACAGCAGTACTGTTATAATATGCTGGCCTTCATGCAAAAGCAGTCATTTAATCCATCAGCCAAGCATGAAATAGGTTTGAGCGCCGTAAGTCGGTTCCGTAACGCTGACAGCCCTGCACACTGGATGTGGTGGTGGTAGGTAGGTGTTTACACACACGCCGCGTGACGAACGCGCAAGATGAGACCGAACCGAACGCTGTGACGTGTGCCCTCTGTGACAGCCATATTAATGTCCCTGACTGCATGCCACAGGTCTGGGACAAATGTTTCACAATGAATCAGACCGATTCAAAAAGTGTGGAAAAGGGCCATTGAAAAAGTTCATGAAGCAGGAGGAAATTAAATCAAAAGAGCCAAAGACAAGTGTCTGACCAAGCCGTTTGCACAGCTACAGCTATGTTTCTGACATAGATTTGGAAGTGTGTACAGTAAGTGTTGTGTGAGCAAAACTAGGACAGCCCACCAAACTAATATTCACTCTGGTACTGTTTAAAGCAATCATACTATATTTAACAGTTTATTTATGGGATCTAAGTGACTATCTACCGATGATATCCAATTATCAGCAGCTTCTTCCAGTGATTACACTTGGCTTGGCTCTGAATTCTGGTCCCTAATCCTATTAAGTCCATTTTTTGTCTACTGTACTGGATTTTTCTTCTTTAATACTTTTTAATACAGTTTTTGTTTATTTGTACACATGCTGACTGCATTTGTACAACGTGAAGAGAATTACAATAAAATTTTTGCATCCCACAAACAGTACAGTAAGAATGTCAGAATTAGCACTGTGAGGTTTTAATTAGTTTGTGATTGACACCATAAACTGAACAGAAGCAACCAGTTTTACTCTTCTTTTCATTACAAATGTTTTATTGCATTTTTCAATGCATAGTAATACCAGGCCAGAATAATGAGACTGCTTTCAAATTATGTTATTAGACTCAGTCTCAGTTGTATATTTCATATCAGATGTTTTTCATTGCAATTACACAATGATATTGTTGTTGTTTTTTGCCCACTGCTGTCATATTGGTGCTTCCATAATGTGAGACGCGATGCTGGTCCTATTACTGAAATGTTCGCTTTTGACAGCCCGGGTTTCAATCCCGTCCTCGGTGTGCCAGCCTCCAGATCACGACTAACGCTGGTCTCAGCCGCCCATCAGGGCGAGTTACGGCCACCTTGGCTCTCGGCCAACGAATCCGCTCCAGGCGGGGCACCAGGATTTATTTGCGTCGTACATGAAAAATATCGATCTAGGTAATAATTCTTGGGTTAATCCTCTCCCTGAAATCGGTATCTCTAAAATTACAGCAGATTGGAAAACACACACATACACGCACACACACACACGAGTTTGTGCAAAAGAACACACCAAAAGCGTCGGGTATCAATAACGTTAATTGGATACAGTCATCTTCTGTAAACGGTTTCATGCACGAGCTTCAGTGTTCACCAGAGAATCACCGGTGGCTCACTTTATCAAGGTCGCAAAATTACATTTCGGACACTTTGGACAGCTGCTTAAACTCCAAAGGGTATATAACCAACAGCTATTTAATCTTATTGAGTTAGATATCTGTCCATAGTGTCCATTATATTTGAAAAGTAACTATCTAAACAGATGTTCGTTGCCATGAAAGTGCGTCTTTCATGGAAATGATGGTTTATAATTAATGCTCACAGAAAATGCACCGTTCATTGAACAGCAAAGGTGTTTCAGACTCCACATCAGTGCTAATTACATGCTTTTATAAAAATGAGTGCAAAGGGGCAGGAAGTGATGTAATTTGGCTGAAATCCGACTGTCAATATCCTTACTTCAGAGAGCAGGTGTTTGTGCATTTGTAAGCAAGAGTGACAACCATTCACTAAGCAACCAAATGCCCTGCAGGTGCTAAGCTACTGGCCAAGTGTCACTTATTCAACTATAAACGGCGTCACTGTAATGATCAGTGATTAATGTGAATGTATAAAATTTGTTTGTTATTGATTTAAAAGATACCCATAGTCACTAGCTGAAGCAAACCGAAAAGGAAGGCAGGAATATCCTGATCCAGATGGAGGTGGGTCAACACTAGCTAAATATCTCACACCTTGCTTTTAGCAAGCAAGCCCACTCTTTTCTGTTTTCAGTAATGTTAGTCTGCCCTGGGGGGTTGGGCTGCCAGTTGACCTTAGACCTCCAGAGGTTTCTTTTTTTCTCCTTAGTCGGGAGTTTTTGGTTCCTCTCCTCCGTTGTCACTTGGCTTTCTTTATTTATTTTCTTTATTTTTCCTTTTCCCTGTTTTGGATTACTATCTCTTGTAATGTATCCCAACACATCCATGAAAAGCGCCTTGGGGTGACTCTGTTGTGAAGGGTGCTATATAAAAATTAATTAAATTGAATCGAAATCACCCCTCCATATGTGCACTTGGCACCAGGACACCCTAGGCGGCAGTTCGATGATCGACTTTGTAGTCGTGTCGTCGGACTTGCGGCCGCATGTCTTGGATACTCGGGTGAAGAGAGGGGCGGAGCTGTCAACTGATCACTACCTGGTGGTGGGTTGGCTCCGCTGGTGGGGGAGGAAGCCGGCCAGGCCTGGCAGGCCCAAGCGTATAGTGTGGGTCTGCTGGGAACGTCTGGAGGAATCCCCTGTCAGGAGGAGAACTCCGGCAGAACTTCGCCCATGTCCTGGGGGAGGCGGGGGACACTGAGTCCGAATGGGCCATGTTCCGCGCCTCCATTGTGGAGACGGCTGACCGGAACTGTGGCCGTAAGGTGGTCGGTGCCTGTCGCGGCGGCAATCCCCGAACCCACTGGTGGACACCAGTGGTGAGGGATGCCGTCAAGCTGAAGAAGGAGTCCTATCGGGCCTTTTTAGCCTGTGGGACTCCAGAGGCAGCTGACAGGTACTGGCAGGCCAAGTGGGGTGCGGCTTCGGCGGTTGCTGAGGCAAAAACTCGGGTGTGGGAGGAGTTTGGCGAGGCCATGGAAAACGACTTCCGGACGGCTTCGAGGAGATTCTGGTCCACCATCCGGCGGCTCCGGGCGGGAAAGCGGTGCAACATCAACACTGTTTATGGTGGGAATGGGGTGCTGCTTACCTCAACTCGGGACGTTTTGGGTCGGTGGAAGAAGTACTTCGAAGACCTCCTCAATCCCACTGACACGCCTTCCAGTGAGGAAGCAGAGTCGGGGGACTTGGGGGTGGAGGTCGCTGAGGTGGTTAAAAAGCTCCTCGGTGGCTGAGCCCCAGGGGTGGATGAGATCCGCCCGGAGTTCCTTAAGCCTCTGGATGCTGTGGGGCTGTCCTGGTTGACATGCATCTGCAGCATCGCGTGGACATCGGGGGCAGTGCGTCTGGACTGGCAGACCGGGGTGGTGGTCCCCCTCTTTAAGAAGGGGGACCAGAGGGTGTGCTCCAACTATAGGGGGATCACACTCCTCAGCCTCCCTGGTAAGGTCTATTCAGGGGTTCTGGAGAGGAGGGTCCGCCGGATTGTCGAACCTCAGATTCAGGAGGAGCAGTGTGGTTTTGGCCCCGGCCGTGGAACAGTGGACCAGCTCTATACTCTCCGCAGGGTTCTGGAGGGTTCATGGGACTTTGTCCAACCAGTCTACATGTGTTTTATGGACTTGGAGAAGGCATTTGACCGTGTCCCTCGGGGAGTCCTGTGGGGGGTGCTCCGGGAGTATGGGGTGCCAGGCTTCCTTTTAAGGGCTGTTCGGTCCCTGTATGACTTGGTCCGCATGGGCGGCAATAAGTCGGACTTGTTTCCGGTGAGGGTTGGACTCCGTCAGGGCTGTCCTTTGTCACCGATTCTTTTCATAGTTTTTATGGACAGAATTGCTAGGCGCAGCCAGGGCGTTGAGGGTGTCCCGTTTGGTGACCTCAGGATTAGGTCTCTGCTTTTTGCAGATGATGTGGTTCTGTTGGCCTCATCGGACCGTGACCTTCAGCTCTCGCTGGGACAGTTCGCAGCCGAGTGTGAAGCGGCTGGGATGAGAATCAGCACCTCCAAATCCGAGACCATGGTCCTCAGTCGGAAAAGGGTAGAATGCTCTCTCCGGGTCGGCGATGGGGTCCTCCCCCAAGTGGAGGAGTTTAAGTACCTCAGGGTCTTCTTCACGAGTGGGGGGACGATGGAACGGGAGATCGACAGGCGGATCGGTGCGGCATCAGCAGTCATGCGGGCGCTGCATCGGTCTGTCATGGTGAAGAAAGAGCTGAGCCAAAAGGCAAAGCTCTCGATTTACCAGTCGATCTACGTTCCTACCCTCACCTATGGTCACGAGCTGTTGGTAATGATCGAAAGAACGAGATCGCGAGTGCAAGCAGCCGAAATGAGTCTCCTCTGCAGGGTGGCTGGGCTCTCCCTTAGAGATAGGGTGAGGAGCTTGGTCATTCGGGAGAGACTCTGAGTAGAGCCGCTGCTCCTCCGCATTGAGAGGAGCCAGATGAGGTGGCTCAGGCATCTGCTTAGGATGCCTCCTGGACGCTTCCCTGGTGAGGTGTTCCGGGCATGTCCCACTGGGAGGAGGCCCTTGGGGAAGACCCAGGACATGCTGGAGGGACTATGTCTCTCGGCTGGCCTGGGAACGCCTCGGGATTCCCCCAGAGGAGCTGGATGAAGTGGCTGGGGAGAGGGAAGTCTGGGTTTCCCGCTGGTGGGGGAGGAAGCCGGCCAGGCCTGGCAGGCCCAAGCGTATAGTGTGGGTCTGCCGGGAGATAATGGATGGATGGAATCGAAATCATGTCTATGGTTACTCAATATATTTACTCCACCCTGTTATGCTGCTGCTGTCTTACTTCTTATTTACATACATACACGTTGCACTATGTATAGAAACCCTAATGTCCAACCCCCAGACTGGTAACTGTTATTATTAATTATTATTATTTACTTATTATTGTTATTATTATTTATTATTATTATTTATCTGTCTGTGGTTACTCACTATATTTACTCCACCCTGTTATGCTGCTGCCGTTGCTACCAATACCAATACCAATACCAATACCAATACCAATACCAATTTATTTATTTGTAGTCATTCATTCATACTATTTATGTGCTGCTTCCATCATTGCCTATTCTAGACATTACAGCATTGTCTATGGCACTTTGTATGTTAATGCTGTCATTCATTGTTTTATTTTTTATATTTTTGTTGTTTGCACTTGTCCTATCTATCTGTGCACGATATATGCACTATATGTGCAGCACTGTGGTCCTGGGGAAGTTTGTTTTGCGTCATTGTATGCAGTGTACTGAACATGGTTGGTGTGACATCAAAGCAGTGCTTGACTTGACTTCTGTGGCAATAAAGCTCCACTTGACTTGATGTGAATTGTGATTATGGGGGATGTCAGTGAGGCGACGGGGTCACTCAGGTGATGAGGAAATGATTGATTCAGCATTTGTTAGGAAGCTGGTTAATTGGTTTCACACTCACCAGTGTGGGAAGTGATCATCGTCTCCTGCCTTGTTCCTGTCCTCCCCGCACCCCAGGACACCACTCTTTATATGCAAATTCACCCATAACACCTCCACACAGTACCTTGTTTGGAAGGATTTTAAAGGGTATAAAGGGTACAGAACTGTCCTTAATTTGTATATGAGCTGCCTTTCAATACCCAGTATATGTCGGCACTCTATTACATTAATTATTTCACTGTTCAATAATTCATTGTTTGGCAGAAACTACAGTACACTGGCGAGAGACTTCACAAGTGAATTCCTTGCAATACAAATACCTACATTTCCATCCATTTATGCTGGTCAGGTTGTAGTAGGACCTGGACAGGATGCCAGTCCACCCCAAGGCACATAATGGGTAATTTAGTTACGCCAGTTTGCATGTATCTGAACTGCACGAGGAAAATCCACATGACACTGGGGAAAACATGCAAACGCTCCACACACAGAACAGAAGAGGGATTCAAACCCCAGCACCACAGCGGTTAGATAGCAGTCACACCTAATGAGCCACTATGCCACTCATATTGAAATACACTACCAGTCAACAGACTGAGTTCACTTAATTATCTGTGCTTTACACTGTATACAGTTGTCTGTTATCAGGAGCTGGTGGTCAGTATAAGCCATTATAATGCATTATGAAGTTTTCTAATTTCAGATATTTGCGTCCAACCAGGGTGTATATGTGAGACACAGAGGGTGAACAAATGTTTGGCCGTTCCAAGCATAGAGGATGGAAAAGTATAGTGTTGGGTTGCTTTCCTGCTTGAAACAGTCGGTCATCTTTACCAAACCCCTGGCATACAGCATGACTATCATAGCATAGCACTTCAATGGCAGCCATTCTGCCAGCATTATGGCTGATGGGGCAGTTCGTCATTCTTAATAACTCAAAATCCACCTCAAACTTGTACAAGAGCTACCTCACAAAGAAGGAAAAGGTATTACAGCTCAAAAACTCCCCCAGACTGCAGATCACAATCCTACAGAACTTGAATGGGACAAACTGGACAAAGAAGTCAGAGCAAAGCAATCCGGAATCTTCCTGCATCTCTGGGAAATGCTGCAGAAACCCTGGGAAGGCGTGTCAGGTGATTTCCTGCTGAAGCCTGTTTGTGTTACCAAGGCAAGAGACAATTCTCAATCTTCTTTGACACTTTTTTGTTCTTCCTCATGTATGCTATATTGTAGATCTTTGTGTTTCTATACGTACAGAAAAAAACACAAGATGTAAAACATCATAAAAAATCTAGCTTTTCAGCAAGGATCCTTAGACTTTTGCATGGAAGTTAAAATCTCCATGCAGTATTAATGTAGTGTAACATCTGAATTGAAATAACTTTCAACAGTTAAATGTGATTCTCAAAAAATCACAAGGCTACCAGCCAGGGACTGCAGGTTTACTTCAAGACTGACATTACCACGTGATGCATGCCTCAAAGCCATTAATCTCGACCTGAGAGCCTCAGATGCCAGTGGTCTCTATGCAAGCTGACATCAGAGTCATTACAACTCGATTGACCTGCAGTGTTCCTAGACAGGTTAATCAATTTCACAGGCTCCTATTTTCTATTTGCTTGATGCAGCTTGACCAAAGTGTGATGAAATGGGGGTGCATATACACCAACATGGTGAATTTGGAGACTTTCCAAAACCCTTTATTAACCCATCCAAAAATAATTGCTAAGAACATGTACAGAATTTCTGTGTTGCTTTTACTTCTTTTTTATTAATTCTTCTCAATTAATAATAATTGGGAACATGAGAAAGTTGATACTTTTGATAACACTTCACTTAAGGCAGTCATCATAATGTATTATAGATACCTTCATAATGCATTATAATGGTCAGTATAAAATATTGATCATTAATATAATGATTTATGAAGGTATAATATTGATCATTAATATAATGATTTATGAAGGTATAATATTGATCATTAATATAATGAATTATGAAGGTATCTATCGTGTATTATAGATGAGAGCTTCATAAAGCATTCATAACGCATAATAAACTTGGCTATAATGTGTTTTACAAATAGATATAGCCATGTTTAAAATACTTCACAAATGCATTAAAATGCATTATGAAGGTATCTATAATCCATTATACATGGATGCTTTAAGTGAAGTGTTACTGTACTTTCTAAAAAAAATCACTATCACACGACACCAGAATTCACAGCTTAGGACATTGACGGAATGTCAGAATTTCTGGAGGACAGAGGAGTGTAAAGGTAGAGCCTTGTAGTGGGGTGGTGGAAGATCAAACTCTTCCAGTCTGACCAGGAACTTTGAAGACTGTGCCTACACTTCATCTGCATTAAAAATGGTGAAGAAAGACTTCAGTTCCACAAAAAAAGTCAGCTATTCAAAGACCGAACAAAAGCGACGAGGCATTTTTCCAGTAAATAGCAGAGCATGTGGATGATTAGCTGATTCATCCGTTGTCCCATAATTGCTCTTGCTTACCCCCTAACCTTTTCATAACTATCAGTACATAAGGAATGAGCCCCTACTGCCAGAGGGAGAAATATCTGCTTTGTTTAGCTGCAGCTATTTGCAGTAACAAATGTCATCGGCGTAAACGGGTCCCTGTGTTTGTGTGTGTGTCAGGTGCAGATTGATGGGTTCAGTGACGGCGTCTTCTTGTGTACAAGCTGTTTTATCTGCCTTAGCAGCTCTGTGGCTTTTACTGAAATATACAGTGCTGCTTGGAATTCGACTGCAGACTATCATCACATATCACAGCGAGAGCCTGCAATCACCCTAAATCTGTACCGTATAAGTGGAATATATATATTATATACACAGACGGAGCTATTTGGAGACAGAAGTTAATTTAGACACTGTGTCACTGAATTGTGTAAGGGAACTGGAGGATAGCATCGTACCCCAAATGCAAACTCCAAAATATGCTAACTCCACACACGCTCAGCCAAGATTAGCACCTACATACAGTTAGAGTTCTGGTAGGAATGTACAGAAACTGACATACGTATTGCACAATGCTTTCCTTTGTTATTTTTAGTTAGTTTATTACACATTTGAATAGTGTTGTTACTTGCTGTTATGAGTATTTTGCTTTTATAGGGATGGTGCAGTGGTTAGTACTGTTGCCTCACACCTCTGGGACCAGACTTTGAGTCTCGGACGTGGTTCCATGTGCGTGAGTTTGCATGTTCTCCCTGTCTCGTATTGGGGTTTCCTCTGGGTACTTCGGATTCCCCCCCAGAGTCCAAAAATTTGCTGAAGTGAATTGGAATTACTAATAGGTGTGTGAGTGTGCCCTGCAATGGGCTGAGCGCTCCGTTCTAGGTTATTCCCTGCCATAGGCTCTGGAACCCCCCTATGACTCTGAATATGACAGTCACAGAGGATGGATTTTATTCGATATTTTAGAATTGTGCCAGTTACTCGGATATTATACTGTACATAAATAAACGATACAAAATATATAGCTGGTAATAGGTTGTCACCACAATATGATGATTACCGCAACTCTGTATTAGCTATATAAATCTATACCTACATATGCGCACTAAGACCTGGCACATACTGTAGCACTGATTATTTACATCTTATGCATCTACTCCTTTGCAGTGTATGCCAATTTTGCACCCTGTTCACATATCTATTGTCATAACTGTGATCATACTTATTATCTTACTGTAAGCAGCTGGTGACTGGAAGGGCAGGCATAGTGGAACTGTCTGTTTACTGTGCATTTGGCAATAAACTCTTGTATCTTGTCTATACCCCAGCAGTGTCCAGGAGGCGACAAGGTTTGTCGCAATGGCTGCGGTTCACATGCACGCTGTCATGAAATGGCACTGGAAGCTCACATCGCATACCGCAATTTCATAAAGATCATGTAGTAAAACGGAAAACTGTTCCTTCTTTGGTGAGAAGCCCGCGCAAAGCTAAAGTGAAGTCATTTCAAAGGCGATATAAAAATCAGTACCAGTAACTACTGAAAATGCAGCTCAGGAATCAGGCTCCCGTTCGAGTTGCACATATTCCCGAAACGCATTTAGTTCCTTTGTGATGAAAGGCAGCTGGTAATACTGTGTGCACTTTACTGCAACAATAAAATGTAATTTTCTATTAATTCATTCATTATTATTCATTATTAAATTGCCTGTATTGATTTATTTATAGATTATTACAAAATTTAAATGGTTATAATCAGCACATCCCCTGAGAACACAGTGGAGCTCAACCCCATACACACATAGCAAATAAATTAATGATCAATAGATTTTAAATATTAAAATTTACAGTCTTTCGAATCTCTCTGTACAGCAATGTGGCAATATGAACTGCTGTATTATGGGAAGTTATGTATTTCATCACGTTTAAGAAACAGGGTCTTTGGCTTTCGAAAAAAGCCGTGCTACAGTACCTTCCGAAAGAACCGACATCTGATCTGAAATATTTGTTTAAATCAACGGTACAGTATAGCATCATCTGTATTCTGAGGTGTGTGTAGTGACAGATATCAGCGCAGCGAGGGTATCGGAGGTCTGATCTACACCTTTCCTTGGGTGTTAAAGCCACTTCAGAAAAGCACTGATGTCCTTACCGTCGCAGGCTTGTAGAGATAACCGTCGCCTGCGGCTCACCAGCTGCCATGATCTTCATTACAGACCAGGAACCTTGGCTAGGACAATGTTTCATGTAGTCACAAAGATAATAGCAGCTTACAGCTGGAAAATTAATTGCATTAAAAACGTAATTGTTATTTCATGGGGTAAATGGTTTTTTAATAGGGCATGGTGGACCGTAGATTTCAAGCACAGTTTTTCTTCTTTGGGGAAATCCTTCAGCTTGAGATCTTGCTGCAGCTCTCTGATGTACGTGTGTGACGTTCTGCCGCGGCACGTCCCCAGTGCCACATAAATCTCACTTGCTTCTAGCATCTACCGTACAATAGCTGGAACCTAAAAACTCTTGTCATCTTTAATTTCCATTTCATTTAGTTTTTTTTTCCCTTCAACTCCCGAGATTGTGATTCAAAAACAAAATTTCCTATGCAGTAAATAATATAACATCCTCCATGCTCCCTTGGTTACGTTGCTTACAAAAACATGCTTGCAACTAGTTTATGCAGTAAACTTACAGGAGTATGTCGCCTGTTTAAGTTAGTGCTTCCGTAAACTCCATCACATCCAAAGAGATTCATCCCCATATTAGATGTAGAAATATATTTCATTAAAAAAAATATTTAAAAAGTCAAAATGTGTGCAACTACAGCTAATAAATTTTAAGTCATAGAACGGTGAGGGAAAAAACCCCCACTGATTTTGTGAATCACATATTTTCAAACACATACATCACACACAAATATTTATCTGTATTAGACATAAAGAGCTATATATGTATATACATACACTTTCATATTACATGAACAATGCTGTGCAAAAGACTTAGGCCATCAATGGACATTTCTAAAGCTACTTATCGGGGTAGTGCTCAGAAAAAAAATATTAGAATATACACAAATGAACAGTAACACAATTAAAAGTTACAAGAATTTCTCCTGGATGTTGGTATCTTATTATATGGCTCAAAGAACACCACTTCAATTCCCAGATTTCTCCTCTGGAGCACCTCAGCCATTCCATGTATTTGTTAAATTTCACCACCAGCTCACATGACTGATTAATGTCAAATCATGTCCACCATGTCCACCTGACACTCCTGTCTCCTCCCTAGCGTGGGTCTAATAAGCCACGCATGTTACTCGTTTGTCTTACCACTCGCTCCTAACTCTAATGTTAATCACTCCCAGCTGCCTCTCATTAGCTGTGAATGTCATATACATGCTTCCCAGTCCTGTGTTCCCCAGTCCAGGCATTAATGTTGAACCCTCGTGTTGCCTGTGCCTTTTCTTGCACCACTGCTCCTGTTTAAATCCGTTGTAATCGTCTTTATTTCAAATTTATGTCCAGTGATCTCAATAAACGCCCTTTTGTTTTATAACAACACTTGCCCTCGAGTCCTTCATCCTTTGTATCATGGCAATTAAGTTAATTACTTAAAAAACCTTGATGAGCTATACAGTAGCCAAACATGGTATGCTAGTGGTCAAGTGAATTAATACATGGGTATATTGAATGGTTACTGCAAATAATTTGATTGACTTTCAAAGGGATTTTGAAAAAGATAAATCAAACACAGACCTAACAGACATAATAACATGATCACAGGTATAAAACACCAACATAATTTTCTTTGACTGCCTAAGACTTTTGCATAGTACTGCATACATAACCACACCATCTGACTTTGAATTGAAGATTTTGCCCTTCACTTGACTAGGTAGTTGAAGATGGGGGTTAAACAGGTGATATCGTGCAAGCGGGTGATAAGGGAAGGGCCACTCTGTCACCGGCATGTGACAAGGGGCATGCTGGGGGCTAGATGACTGTGCCGCGGAAACGAGGCAGGCCTGCATGCGGGAGCCGTGTTATGCAAGCCCAACTGAATTATTAAAGGTCCTCTAGGTGCTTCAGAAAGCCACGGGAAGATGGGAAAGCCTGCCGCACAACAGAGGCAGGCCCCCTGCCCTGCTTGATACCTAAAACTTTAAAGCCCAAAGGCCCAAGGAAAGCAGAAAATGTACCGATTTTTCATCCAGAAGAAGAGCTCTCAAATGACAGGGGATGTGAGGCCTGCCTTTTCATTTTCTGCTTTCAGCGCAGGCCTGCCCGGCTTAGGATTTTTAATCAAGTATCCTGATGCCTGACCTAGATTGTTGACTCTGCAGTAACGCATGTAATTTTCCAAGCCAAATAAGTACAGGGTGGGCTTGTCCTTAACTGCATAAAGTTAAATGTTGTAATTTGTCAAGATGTACCTTCGCTTCGGGTCAGAACGCCCTATTAATCTTGTAGGGATTTCAATAAACATACTGTGGTATTCTCTCTCTCAGTGAGGATGTTATTCTTTAGCGATGGGCCTTGCCAACACACTCTATTAATAAATTCTATGACACCTTGACTGAGGATATTGCGTCCTGTCTTTCCTGAGATATATCCTTAATGCAGCGGAAATATAAGCCTACATTTTGCTATTTATTTGTGGTAGTGCGGTATGCAACATAAATAGCAGGTGAAGTTTCACGGCATTGATCTGAGAATGTCACCTTAAACTAATCTTGCTTATAACAATTTCAGGATAAATGTAATAATGGAATGGACGAGTTGCCTGCCTAATGTACATAAGTATGTAATTGTTCAAGCAGTATGTATGCAGAAGACCAGGGTAACTTCAGATTGAATGGTCACACTGAGATTCAAGGAGGGATAGCATTTGCAAAATAATGCTTAACAGCTAATGCAGTAAAATACTGGTATTAAACAAAATATTATGTCTGCTACAGGAAGCTCTCGATTTACGTAAAATCAGCTTACACATAGAGTTTACGGAAGCGCTAACTTAAAAAAAGCGACATACTCGTGTAAGTCAGTATGTTTAATACGTTCCTTATTATGTATTACTTGTATATTTTTGGCTTATATGGGTATGCTATAAGGTGTCTTGAATCATATGGGAAGGTAAATGCAACTTAAGTGAAATTTGACTTACATAAAGGTTTGTGGAATGGCTTACTTTTGTCAGTGAATAACTGCCTATGTACTGCAGTTCACTCATTATTGTTGCTCTTAAGAATTCATATCTGTTGCTGCGATGGTGCATAGACTGACTGTAGAATCATACTCCGTATTTTCCTGAGAACAAACCTGTTCTAGCTGTACCAATGCTTATAGGCGGCTGTGAGCCCTTGGATGTAAAGGTGAGAGCCAGCTGGTCTGTATCTTTTGGATCTTCTAAACTCTATAAAAAGCCTCTATTCCATGTTAGATTAATACACCAGTAATTGTGTAGAGCACCATATGCACGGAAAAGCACTGTGGCAATTAGCTTTTTATATAAAACAAAAATGGGGGTGGTGCATGCTCAGCAGGTTAGGACACTCTGTCTGTGATCAAAAGGTTGTTGGTTTGAATCCCAGGGTCAGCAGAGCAATTTCAGTCTTTGGCCCTTGTGCAAGGCCCTTTAACACCCTCCATTGCTCCAGGGATGATCTGACCCTGCTTTCTGAAAAATGTATGTCACTTTGGATAAAAGCATCTGGCAAATAAATGCAAATGTTGTTCGCTGAATAACAGGAAAAAAGCATTCCTCAAAGAGCGTTTACCTCTAAAAGCTGCATTCTCTGTATGCCATTTAAAAATAAATCTTAAATCTTGATGCTGACAAATGGACAACGTGGTTTTGTGTTTCTCCACATGATTTGATCATTTTTCGGATTGGATAGGCATCAAAGCCAAAAGCAATAAGATTATTATTTTTCATATTCTGACCAGTGAGTCTTAGGCTGACACAGGTGGATAAAATGCTATAGAAAATGCATGGTCTCTGCACTACAGCAGAGGACACAGATAAAAGAAAAAGCGGCAAAAATACAGGAGTTATAGGAAAATATGTAAATATGCATGTTGTTCTACTCCATCTGATGCACTGTGGGCAAACCGCGGGTCTCGGCATTGAGCAACAGTTGCTAGGCAACCGTGCAGCGTTATCGGTTGCAGTGGTGGCTTTCCGCCTGGTTGATGCCGGCGAGCACATGAGATTATTCCACTCAGCGTGTTGGTTTGGTGTGAAGCCCAGTTGCTGTCTCTATTATTCCGCACAATCCGTTTCAGCCGCATATGCGGGCCGTTACATAAACCTTTATGTTCATTTGCCTATAATCTTCCGAAAGAGGAGAAAGTAAATAGTATGGAGAAGAAAATCCTTTCAGAAAAAGACTGCTTCCGGTGACATGGCTCTCAACGTGCACATAGAGCTGGCCGGTCAGTGGTCAGTCTCTGACTGCACATTATTCTCAGTTTTCAAGCATCAAATGTTAAGGCGAAGTCTCTCCTTGGAGCCTGAACCCCAGAAACATCCATTGGCATTACATTCGATTTCATGAAGTCATACTAAACACAATTATGATAACACAATCACCGAGCCACCATAATGTAATCAGTCAAATTTTCTCTCACTAGTTTAATAACAAATAATAACTAATCAGCAACACTATATTGTCACTGTTGATCCTAGCACAGTGGATGACAGGTAGTCACCTCACCGGGCGCTATTCATCCCCATACTTCACACACACGGAGCGCCAGCTTTATCTAAAATGGTTCTGCCACCACAGTATTCGCTTTCCCGCTGTTGCCTTGGTATGACGATCCGCAAAGCACTCTGTGTCAACCCAGTGGTGAAGGGCACCAAGCAGAACAATGTTGGGCTGCTTTGATGAATGCACCCTCTTTATCTGTTCCCAGCAGTCATCTGATAAGTCTGGGAGTCACTAACTGCCTCAATTATTCATCTAAGGTCTCGAAGCTCTGAAGAAGTACTTAAGGAGCAGAAATTACAGCTTCAATTTAGCTGTGGTGAACAGGTTTGGGATCTTCCTTAGAAATAAGTGTGTTTTGACAGATCTTCACCCTCCGGGGCACAGGTAGTGGGGGTCAGGAGCATTGATCACCCAGAGGAAATGAGCTAAGGATCTCACCACTCTGCTACATTGCGTGGGTCCTCCCTCCTTATATAACACATCCACGCTCAGGGGATTAGTGACCAAGAGAGAAACACCGCTAGCATATAAAACCAGGGTGTAAATTCTCAACCGACTGCACTTTAGGGCTTCTGTCCCAAAAGGAACATCTTGTGCTGGGTAATAATGGGGGAAATGCAAAAGGAGAGCTTGCTGTTTTACAGCGCTATCTGCCTTATGCCAGATATCCGCTTAAAACAGCCCAGCGTGCCGTGCCGTGCCGTAAATGACGTGCCAGCATTTATACATTTAATATAAATGTCGTCACATCACCGTCACAAGTACGAAAGCAAAGAAAGAAGCATAACTGACATTTCCTCCTGTTATGTATGTCATGTTCCATGACCAAAGATTGTGGTTTACTGGTGTTAATCCTACGACTGTGGTGACCAGTTAGTGGGCTAATACTTGGCACAAATTTACAATGTGATAATAGGCATACTGTACAGATTTGGCTCCTATACTGTATATGTAGCGCGGTGTCTCTCAATTCAGTCTTTGGGAACCCTCAGACGGTCCACATTTTTGCTTCCTTCCAGCTCCCAGCCAATCATGAGCATTGAATACCTGATACAAGTGCGCTGTGAGCTGGGTGGGAGCAAAAATGTGGACTGTCTGGGGATCCCTGAGGACTGGATTGAGAAACACTGCTGTAGCCTCTAGTTTTCTCAATTCAGGTTTTCTTTTCAATAAAAAATGCAGGGTTGAATAATGATTATTTTATAGAACTGATGTATGGTTGTCATAGCTAAGGTTAGTGAGGTTTGACTTCTACTTATTTAAGTATATATATTTTTAATCTTCGTTATATAACCTTTTGTTGCTCCTGAAAGCAAAACAGAGACTGCGTTATTTCGCAGTGGTGGCTCAGCGTACAAACTTTGTGGTTCGTCATCCTCCAAGTCAAACCCTTTCTCATTCGAGCACGTCTACGAGTCTGTCAAAATATCGTTACGCCTGTAATGTCAGCGGCCCACTTACATCGACAGCTTGTGTGCTGAGTAATATCTCCTTCCTCAGGATGCTATTCAGGCTGCCCAATACAACGGAATCTAGTCACGCCTGATTCTTACTATACAATGACTGATGAATTAGGACAGAAAAAGGACAAAGCACGTTAAGACAATTGGATGATCAAAACAGGAAAAAATCACCGCCAAAACAACTTTTGATTGCTTGCAGTCCATGTCCAATAATAACGTTTGCTTCTCGATAGTGCTGCGTTCATTCTGACCCTGCAAGGCCACCGTCCATCTCAGGAGGGAAAGTCAGGTCACCACTTTTATCTGTATTGATTTGTTTCTCCTGTCATTCCCACTATGAAATATATTATGTTTGTTTTGCCCCGTGTAACGAGACCATTGTTTGCCCTGTAACATGAAGAGCACGAGAGCACTTGAAATCTGTGCTGTTCTCCATGGAAACAGTAATATCATTTCAATTGTTTTTTTCTTCTTTCCATCGCTGGTCACCACACTTTGTTCCTTTTCGCCCTGAAGGACGTTGTTTGTTCCCGCTCTACCTCTTTGTCTTCTGCTGCCATCATTCCAGGTCACATTTTGTTTGCTCAGATAAATTTCAAATTAAAAAAATGCTTATTGGAAAGTACCCTTTAAGAGGCAGAAGCTTTAAACAAACATGCCCACCCACTTGGTAGTGGGTGGCTTTATTAAGATTACTTTATTAATAAAAGAACACAGGTCATGGCCTCATCCCACTGGCTGTGCAACACAAACAGAGATGAATGTGGACCACAAATTTGAATTTGAACTTGTTTTCACTGTCTACAAACTTGTGGGAAAAGTTATGAGGCAAACAGCTATGTTAATTATGAAAAGATGCTTCACTTTCCATTTGCACAAGTACATTGGAATGCTCCTTTTTCATGTATCTTGCTGTTCTCTGAGACACACAGAAACACACACACATAGATATATATATATATATATATATGTGTATACGTTTGTGTGTGTGTGTGTATATATATATATATATATATATATATATATTAGGGCTGTCAAAATTAACAGGTAAATGCGGATTAATCCATCATCATGATTAATCTGATTAAAATTTTTAATGCAATTAACCCATCTGCAGCACAGAATTATTCAAAATCCCTGAAATGTCTCTGTCAACCCATTTCGGGCAGTTTTAGTGCGTTCCATTTGCCTTCGGAACTCGCATTCCGAGTCGGATTCCGGAGTTTTGAAGCCGGAAGTGACAACATGCGCTCCCGTTTCTCGGAGATCCGAGAAATATCTCGGAGCAGCACAGAGGATCCCGAGTTCAGAATCCAAGATGCCTTTATCAACAGAAGGGAAAGTTGTAGTTTTATACTGTTTAAGCACTACTTCTCATTTGTGGCTCATTAAATTGGTCGCACACGCTATACCGTCCAACTTATCTGTTCAAGATGTTCAAGATGTTCAATAAACATGTTAAGTGCATATATATTCCCTTTTTTCTTGAGTCTGTTTGCTCATGCAAAATTAAATGTGATTAATATAGATTAAAAATGAATGATATTTAATTGTGATTAATCGAAATTAATCCACAGCAACCCTGTGATTAATCTGATTAAAAATTTTAATTGTTTGACAGCACTATCAAACGCACTATATATATATCGCTTCCCATTCAACTGCCTATGAGAGAGAGAGAGAGAGGCAGTGGAGTGGGAAGCTTTACGCTTTATCGGGTGCCCCTGGAGCATTTTGGCAGGGTTAAGAGCCTGGTTCAAGGGCCCAGAACACGTGTAACTATTCTGTTGACGATGGGAGTCGAACCGGCAACCTTCTGACCACAGACACAAAGGCCTAACCCACTGAGACCACCCCCAGGAATCGCAATTATCTCAAGTAACTCAAATGGTTACTCAGGTGTACTATTAAGAAAGGACATATACCATGCATGAATTTCCATGTCATCAACACACAGACACGCGCTGGCTTCTGGATCTGACACATCTCGCTATCGGCCTATTTCAGCAGCCTGGTAAGCATGAACAGGATCATTCATAAGTGGCAAGTCATCCATTCCAGCTTGGGAAAACGATATGACTCAGGGATATTGCAGAGGAAAGGAAGGAGTGTCACTGCTGATGGATGGCGTAATCTGAAAGGTTTTAATAGTGCAGTCAGACCTGCATTTTGATTGATTGATGATGTAATACATGGGGAACGGGGCATTTCGACCTGCCGTTTCGGTTAAGCTTTAATTTCCGAGCTTCACACCGCACACCAGCTGGGGACATCGTTGTAGTAACAGCTTGCTTGAGCTCTTTGATAGTTTTTTTTCCCTACTTAGCCTATTAATGAATTACCTGATAAGTAAGAGAGATCACGGAGAAGCCAGGAGGT
This sequence comes from Paramormyrops kingsleyae, assembly GCF_048594095.1. Lineage (NCBI taxonomy): Eukaryota > Metazoa > Chordata > Actinopteri > Osteoglossiformes > Mormyridae > Paramormyrops > Paramormyrops kingsleyae. The sequence continues at coordinate 12,028,217 of NC_132802.1, read as the reverse complement.
TTGATGAATTATACGCATATTGGCATTGGCATTCACAGCTCGGTGTGGATGTAATTCTGGACTAGTGGCCCAACACATGGCAGCCGATGTTGACTCCAGTGGCTGATTAGAGAGGCTTGTTTGTGGGAGTAAACCCGAACATCATCATTTACAGACATGCGCCCCAAACTCATTGGTATAAACTCAGGAAATGGAGGGCTAGTGTAGTTTGATAGGTACTGGAAGGTACCATATTAATAATAATAATAATAATAATAATTGACACTTTCATTAATCCCCATGGGGAAATTCTTTTTACGCCTCCCTCAACTTGCTATTTGTAGACCGGAGGAGAGCGTAAAAACTGGTGCAAAATGCTTAAAATTCAACTTATCATTTCTCTGTCCAGAAATGTCACATTTAAATTTTTTTCTGTGAAAATAAAGGATATTTCTTACTCTTCTCCCCAACTAAACTTTGTTTGCCATAATGCCTTGCTGTTACAGTATTTCTTTCAAAAGTTGCACTGAAATTGTCTGTTGAAATGCAACGATGTTTCATTTGTTCGACCAAAAATATTGGTCAATTTCACCCTCAGTTATCTCACAGAAGCCTACAAAAACCCAGTAAAATAAGAGGCAAGGTAAAGCTGAAAAAACGAACTTTTTCAGGAGATTCGTAGTAAAATCCTACAATCAATGAGTGCGGAAATGAAAGCGAGGTCCCTGCCCATCAGGTCAGGCGGCCCCACGTCTCTGAAACCATTAAAGATAACAACTTCAAATTTTTGTGTCCTTATTTTGTATCAAAGTACAACATTCTGACTTATTAAATCTAATCTCTGTCAATTTTACCTGCCAGTACCTAATCTTAATGGATATGGGGCTTTTGGAATCCGACTGGGTCACAAGTTACCCGATAGCTAAGAACAGTGTCTCGTGCAAGACATGGACTGCGATGTCATAGTCACGAGGCTGGTCAAGGTGTTTCAGTCATCAATGGGCTTTCACCCCAGAGATAAATTTGGTTCAGAGTCACCATCTATGCGTTGGAAGACATATAGCAAATTTAGATATAAATTGTACCGAATGTCAGGATTTTCCCTTTGAGAGATCAAATAGCTTTCCTAGGACAATAAAAGAAACACACTGTTGCTGAAATTCAGACTCTTTGCCAGGGACTCGGATAAAAAAAAAAAAAAGAAACTTCAAGCTGCATGCAATATGAGAAAATATATCTGCAGCAAGCAGCTCCACTGTGCTTTATGTCATCTTTTAGAGTCACTGCTCTTCAGGGATTATGTGCTTTTACCCATCATGCTCCTGGGTATTTGTGAACATGGCTCTTGTACCAGTCATATTCAGATTCAACCCCATGACTTTCATGTTGCATTGTGTAAACCTGACAAATTAACGATTTTATTTTTTTGAAGTACGTTACACGTCAGAAATATATATATATTACAGAGATACATCCATGCAGCCTTTTCACCAGGGCTCATACAGTTTTGTTACAGCTTGTGATTGATGCTGTCCTAGCCTCAGTGGTGTTTATTGCATTTGCTGTAATAACCGAAATGATTTTGGTACATTTTGAATAGCCTTCCAGCTCGACTTGCTTCCTGTTAATAACACTGGTGTCCCTCCACTCACCTGCTTCGCGAGAGAGCTGCATGAAAGCTTCCACCCCTTTTTCGCCGTAGTTGCCCTCGGAAGCCACTGCAGACACGTAGTTCCATCCCATGGCCTTCACGATATCCACCATCGCCTGGGCCTGATATGAGTCGGGGGGCACCACACGGGAGAAGAAGTCGTAGCGTCGGTCGTCGCTCAGTTCCGGGGCGGTGGAAGCGTAGCTGATTTGTGGAATCTGGGGACAACACATCCAGAGATGAGTATGGTCAGAATGGTTCCAGTGCAGAAATTATTCATAGGGTGTCACATGAGAGGCATTAACCGCCCCCCCCCCCCCCCCAGAGACTGGGAATTACACTAACATCTGCCCACATCTTTTTCCAGTGCAGACAGGTGAAGGCAAAATAGAGGGATTAAAAATCCAGATCCAAGATGGCAGTGCATTTAGGCGCCACTGCAACTGCAGAAATCACTTAGTATTTGTCAGTCATTCCAGCTTCAGAAAACATTTAGCATTTAGCAGCCACTCCGATTCCAGCAAATATGTAGCATTTAGCAGCCACGCCGATTCCAGCAAATATGTAGCACTTAGTAACCACTCAGATTCCAGCAAATATGTAGCACTTAGTAACCACTCAGATTCCAGCAAATATGTAGCACTTAGTAACCACTCAGATTCCAGCAAATATGTAGCACTTAGTAACCACTCAGATTCCAGCAAACATGTAGCACTTAGTAACCACTCAGATTCCAGCAAATATGTAGCACTTAGCAACCACTCCAATTCCAGCAAATACGTAGCAGTTAGCAACCACTCCAATTCAAACAAATATGTAGCATTTAACAGTTACTCTGACTCCAAAAAATGCTGCTAAATGATTGTTATTGCCAAAATCTTGTGTCTGGCCTTCCCGTTTCGCACAGCCCTCTGTTTTTTTAGGTTTAAGTATGCACTTTAAGCACTTTAAGTATGGTGAAACCCACCCCTTGTTACTTGCTGTTTGTATATCACACTGTGGTCCCAGTGGAACGCTATTTCTACACTGTATATGGATGGGGTGACAATGAGATCTATTTGACTTGACTTGAAAAAGCAGGGGGTTTTTGGAGAATGAAGTAAAAACAATCATAGCTCGACTGAGACTGACATTACAGGGCAAAAGAATTTCAAAACCACATTCAGGAAAAACACACAAGAAATTACTAAGTAAGAATAAATATGCACGTTTCCAAGTCTTACATTACGCAGTTCAAGCTGGTGGAATGATTAGTGTTATGTTTACTTAATTATACCACAAATGTGTGGCACTCAAGAGTAACAGAAGCTCCTTTCCTGCTGAATACCAATTTCACTCTTGCAGTGCTGCACCCTTGACCTCTGCAGAGGTGGCTGTTCGAATTAGGATGTAAACAACCAACAAATAAGGCTGCTCAAAGCAGCATTCCAGTGTCCTGTACACATGACCCCTGTACCATTTACACAAGTTTATACAATACCAATATACCATTAAAGTAGCAACCTTTCACTGGGTTTAGCCATTTGTAGCACAGGCGGTACGCAGTCAGAGCATCCACAATATCAGAGCACTGTAACTTTTAATACCCTTTCCATTCACAGTACTTTACAGTATTTGTACTATTGGTACTATTTCTAGCAAAACTCGCACACCATCTCCTAATGCTTGCTCTCTTCATATCACTCCCTCTTGCTTTCTGTCAGATAACACTAAAACAAACACATAAAAATATCTTCATCTTGATGTCTATGGCAATAGCCTGAAGCTCTAGACAATGGGGTCCCAATAATACCAGCTGGCTCTCATCCCCCTAAATAACAGCGTAATAGGTGAGAGCAAGCAAGCTTCAGCCAATGAAGAATGTCTCTGTGAGCTGGAGTCAGTTCAGACAATAGGCCTGTATCTAGACAGTTATTGAGATATCGTCCAATCTCAAAAATCTTGTCGATAGAAGTATTTTGAATACTGACGGCCGGCTCATTAAAGATCTCTAGCTCAATTAATCAGTCTGATTATGACAAGGCATGACTTGTGAGCGAGATACACCGATGCCTATCATGAAGGATAATTATCCAGAATAGGAAAAATCAATACTCTCAGATTCCATCATCCCAGTTCCTCTATGAAAGCTACAGTACAGAAGATGTTTTGTGTAAAGTAAAATTAAACATTTGATTGAAAACATTACCTACTCTTGTTCTCTGCGTAAAATGACATCTCGATCTCTAAATGGAAGCAGTTGGATTATCTGTGACACGTAGCTACAATCTTTTGTTGTGTCCCTTCTACCAAAAGCTCTTCCTGAACAGCCATTGAGGGCACTGACAGGTAGATTAAAGTCAGATGATTCTTGGGTTGGCTTTGGAATGGCAACTTAAACCACCTTAAAAGATTCCACCACTGGATTTGGTGGATCAGGAATGAAAGATTTGGAGCATCAGAAATTAGATGGATTGGAGTGTTTAGTTAAGGAACTTAAAAAAAAAGGCTAGATATTCACGCTTTACTTTACTGACTCAGCAACTTGTCTGTACCACTCAGTACTGGAATGCAACAAAATTAAACAGCAAGCGGTCTGAGGTAGAATATGTGATTTTTTTTTGTTGCAGAATTACTCTTTTTTTATTGCCCTGGTCTTGCCCTCTGAAACTTCACAAGATGTGAAACAGTCACACCTATCAGCATGGTGTAACAGGGATTGAGTGATGCACAGGCTGACTAATAGTGACCTTTAAAGGACACCGCAGGCAATTGTGGGGAAAACAACCAACACTTCGCCTTTACGTGACTTTCAGCTAAAATGCGGTTCATTCAGGTTGACTTGCCTTTTGTGGACCATGAACTTCATCGTGAAAAATGATGTATAGCTTTTCTCATCTTTGATGCCTGTCAAAAAGGTTCTACAATGGGCATCAAAAAGGGAATTTATCTTTATTTGAGTCATTGGGAAACATTTTGTGGTTGGTTTCAGTTTTATCACAAGCAGAAACTGTTTGTCCACATATTTTCACTGAAAGAACAAGACCAATCACTGTGGGTAATGTGCAGCTAAAGACACCCTCTTGAGAGGTTACAGGATCTCCAGTGTGTTTCCTGCTGCAATCATTGTCTTTTACTCTCATGAGTCAATCAGTGTCTCATCCTGAGTGCTGGCCTTGTTTAGTGATGTGGGCACATCTTAGTATTTCTGAAGGTCAGGTTTTCTGGGCCATGAGTGAATGAATGAGCAAAGTGTGCAAGCGATTAACCTGTTCACAGCACAACACATACCAGATAACTGCACTCGCCCTTGAGAACAGCAATAAACCATTTTCAAATCTAGTTTCTTTTCTTTTGTTCTGTCGTTGGTTACGTTGCATGCTTAAAAGCAGCGAATATAATACAAAAATACTAAACATATGCAATTACAGATTCTGGTCAACTTCTTATTGATTTACAGATATAATAAAATAAAAAATAAAAAAGTTGACAATGACCCAGGGATATATGATGATGATTTTTTTGTATAGAATACATGAAAGCAATGATTTCCATGATGCATAAAGGTAACTCCTTTCATACAGTTATTTTTACGTTTCACATTTTTTCTTATCCATAAATCAGTGTTTCCCAATCCGTTCCTCTGGGATCTAAAGTCGGTCCATGTTTTTGCTCCCTCCATGCACCCTGCCAGATTTTAGGACACAAGCTGGGTGGGAGCAAAAACATGGACTGGACCGGATTAAGAAACACTGCCATAAACAGTAATAAGAAACACATAAGTACTATCTGTGAGTTTCCAGGCACGGCTGCATGTATTTTATTTAATGTTTGCCGGAGGGCAGTGGGGTTCGTCCATATGTGTTTCTGTCCTCCAAAGATCATAACCAGAGAATTCACAAACAGGAGGCAGACTGCTCACAGAGAGCCAGGAGTCCAGGACGATTTCAGCACCAGAGGGAGCACAAATCCTCAGCGCTAACCTTTAGCAGCAGCGCTGGGGAGCTCTCCAGAAGCACCTGAGGAGCATCGCACGTCACTGGCTGCCCTACATACAGCTGCTGAACCCAGCTCTCGGGGAGAAGCAGGTGAGTGTGATCCTGGCCTGTACGCATACGCCACCTAATGTTCCAGAAACTGCCTTTAGAGTCAGACCTTTGGGGTTGGAGGCTCCTGGCTCAGAGGTGGCTTTCCAGAAAGGTTTGTAACACTAAGTACTTTGTTATCTCATACTTAAGATCGATTGTCAATTAGCGCACATTTCCAGTAACCCTTCGTAACTAAAAGTAATTTGTTATCTTGTTCGTAGATTTACGAGTGCTTCGACCCGCTCGTTATTTTTTACGTCGTTCTTTATTTGAACTTTTGCCTGCTGTCCTGTCACAGAGTCGGCCAAAATAGATAACAAAAACACACTGACGTGCTTTTTTGGACAACGTAAAAATGCTGATGATCTAATAAGAGGTTAGATTGAAATATAAAACTATAATGTCGACTATAAATTAGCACAAATAAGCAAGTTGTTGTAACACCTCTATGCAATTTGAGTAGATAACAGGGATGTACAGCACTCAAATTGACTTGAGAATCACCTTGAAAATCTAATTCAATTCATAAATTGGTTGAAAACATGCTGCAGAAATGCAATTGGACTTTGAATATAAGGAAGTAGAATTAAAACAGAATTTTGCATAAATTCATAAACATAGTGTAAGTGCAGCTTTAACAATACAGCTTAATATTTCAATATTCAATAAGCACCTGTCAAAAAGGCTTCTTGGCACTAGGCCTAAATTTCCAGGTGATATGCAACCATCAAGGACATTTTATAGACATTGTCGCCAAATGGCCTGGGAGGACACATGATGTTTATATCTGGTCCAGCTTTTGAGTGTGTCAGATGGCAAAGGATGGTGTGCTTGCTGGTGGCTGGTTATTGGGGGACAGTAGGTATCCTGTTAGCGAATACCTGCTGACTCCTGTGTTAAATCCCCCAACTGCGGCTGAAGTGAGGTATAACACCGCACATCAAAGAACACACACTGCTGTAGAGGGTGCTTTGGGCTTGTGGAAGATGTGATCCTGGTGCCTGCACAAGTGCTTGGGAGCTGTAAGATTTCCCCCTGAATGTTGCTGTGCTGCTCTTCTTATGTGTACTATGCTCCACAACATTGCGGCAATTATTTTATTAAAATATATTTTGACCACCTCCTCAATAAGGTGTTTTAAGGTTCGTTTATGAAGTATTACTTCCTTTTCCTATCGCTGCTTGCCATTGCGTTTTGTTTACGAAGAAGCAACATCACATTTTGAGCCCATTTTTATATTTTGAACAACAGGTTATTTTGGTCTTATTTTTGGTTGCAGTTCCCATTTCCTTGTGTGGAGACAGCAATGTTCAGACTTCCAGTCTGGGCTCTGCTGACATGTAATTCTGATTGATGTATTTCCGTCTACCCCCTTTGGAAATCAATGTGGCACATTTGTTTTATCTATATATCTATCCATCTATCCATCTCTCTATCCATCTATCTATCCATCCATCCATCTCTGTCCGTCTAGTAAGCTACAGATTGTACTGTAATTATGTTGTATGCACGACATCCTGTTCGTAATATACTACATCACTGTGTGCCTTCTCTCATTTGCATTGCTGCCAATGTGCATGTTTACCTGGATAAGACTCCTACTCTTAGATCACTTTCTATGCTGTTAGGTTACTTCCTCATTCTTTAGGGCCTGTAATCCTGTCCTTCTTGTTCTGTGTTAATAAAAAAAATAAGCCTTACTTGGCAGCCGCACCTAACCCTGGCAACTACGATTCCCACAATCAGGAAGTATGTGGGAATCGTCCAGCATGGAGCCACCTCACCTCCTCTTTAACTGGAGCGCTTAATTATTAATTAATGCTAAACCCACGAGCATAAACCCGGAGTGATCAATACTTCTCTGCCAGAACAACCACATGATAAGAAACAAGTCCGTAATAGTCTGAGTGTACACACCCTTACCAGACCCAGCCCAGGGTGAGGAATATGTGCATTTCTGAGCTGAGAAGGACAGCAATACATGTGTATGAAAGGAGAGGGCAAAACATAAACAAGTTATCAAACATATGAGATGAGTGCAGAGCTTCCAACCACGCAAAGCAATATGCTTTGACAAATATTTCACATTATACAAGACGTCTTCCATTTGGTTAACAATAATTCTCGGAGGCGGCTGTTTATCGATGGAGCTCTCAACAAATATGAGACAATAACACAAATTGAACTGGGGAATGAAATCGTGATAAAGGTATGCAAACCCAGTACCCCATAGCTTTATGGAGGCTCGCGTGCAGCATTGTAATCTATGTTGATGTCAATGGCTATTGGACAATGGATTTCCAGGGTAGTCTGATTTAGAAATGCAAGTACTGTAGCACAGTGGCTCAGTGGGTAGAAATGCAGCTTCACACCTACATGGCTGTGGGATTCATTCTAACGACGTCTCTGTGGGCTAAAGAAATTTGTGAATTAAAAAAACAAAACAGAGATAAAATCTAAAAAGTAAATTGGATCCTAGATGTTACATGAAATTAGATACATTTCCTTTTTCCAGAAATGGAAAATGCATCCATTTTTTTCAAGGACTAAAGTGACGTATATGGTTGATCGCGATTTTACCTGGAGGTATAATACCTCCGAGTTGACGGACAGCAACAATAAACAGAAAACCTGCACATCTCCGAGGGTCTGTGCTTATCGATCTGGAGCAAAAGAAAAGCTTCTATCCTACCAGCATCTGACAGTTCTGACAGATCAGCCAAAGTGATGGAAGTCAGAAGCACACTCAAGAGCCAGGCCACTGTAGAGCTGCCCCCTAGAATTCCCAGCCTCATTAAAATGCTTTGAGGCTTGGTGCGCAAACAACGCTCCAGGAGACATAATAAAACTTCCCACATCATAGAAGACAAGGAAATTGATCGCACTGAATGTTTTTCTGCCAACAGGTGGTCCAAATTATGGAATTACCAATTTGCCGCAAATCGTGTTGCTTGTCCACAGAATGAACAGTTTCTTTGTACAGTATCTTCACTTTTCTGTGATACCCAAACATTCCCAGGAGTAGGTGTCTGAAGCTCTGTGTTTCCTGCTGCAGTAGTTGTCCTTATTAAAACGTGCCAACTCAGTACAATTTATGAGGTAGTGCACCCTTCACTGGCGTATGTCCCTTTGAGAGATATGCGTTTTATTTGATGTTTACAGTGGCGGAGGATGACAGGGGCCACCGGCAGGGCAGCTCACAGGGAGACCAGAGTTATTTCAGCACCATGGGGACACCAATTCTCTGCTCTATAGGAGAGGCTTGGGGGAGACTTTCAGGCATATGTGAGGAGCATCACAACTTCACAGAGAAGGTTTCACATCCTGGTTTTTGCTATGACATGACTATATGGACTATATTCACCTAGTGGTTCTGGTGAATAGACGCAAGGAACCCCAAGATGTCTTGAATCTGGAATTGGATCCCTTCAATAAAGTTTATCTCTACTCTACCAGAACTTCCTAATTGAGGTCTAGGATTCTAAATGAAAGGCTGCTCTGTCCCCATTAGGGACTTACTACCGCTTCATACAAGCTTTAAGACACTGTACCCCCACCCCCCAAAAAAAAGATCATTACATAAAACTCTAGTTCTAACGCTTTCATTTCCCTCTTGCCGCTACCAGAAAATTAAACACCAAAAACGCAGCTGGTGTATTGTTTACTGGGACGATCCCTGAAGCGCATTTAGTTGAAGTGCTCTACATCACGCAGCGGACTGATCCATTTCACAGAATCAATCAGGCGCTGAGTGAACAGCATTCCACTAGATATCCTGCTTTGAACACGCCAACAACACACGAAAGCGCAGCTCCGGTGCCATGCACACAGATTGTGCACACGGAGAAATAACACGCAGCAAGTAATATTCCGGCAGATCACAAATAAAACTTGTGTTAAACTTGTCACGGTGGTCAATATATTATTTGACACCCTCCAACCTCTAGAACCCCAATTGGATTTCAGTCAATGAACTATATCACACCATTGGGGTCCCATGGTAACGGCAGGCGGACCCTTTATACAGCCTAAACCTAAGAGGACCTAAAAGGACACTGCTGTGTAATCAATCAGGCTTAAAAGAAAATTATCATGCAGACAGCAGTGTTGGAAATTCATTTTTCTCAGGCCTCCTTCCGTAGCAATGGGCTTCCTACATCACAAGCGGCCTGCCAGGGTTTAAGCAGTCAGTGATTTCATTTTACGCTTTCCCTGTCAGCGCAGCATGTTCGAAACGACTGGCGCCGAGATGCTGCCTCTGCATAACAGCGGGAACATAACAGCGCTCAATGACAGATAAAGGAAACGGGAATGCTAACAAAAGCAGGATGACCACGATAAGCGATATGCAGATTAGATGCAAACAGAGCAGTGCGATTGGTCAATAACAGGCCTTATATTTTTTACAATTGGCAGATGTCTAAAAACTACTAAATATACATGATTTGCATAATCTACATAGTTTTATATCTAAAAATGTGAAAACCAGAATTAGCAAATTTATCATTGCCAAGCAAGTGAGAGATAGAATATTCTGTAACTAAGTCAAGTAACATCCTCACTAGTGAAGTTAGACCAAGGTACTTTAGAATAGTACAGTGGTACCTCAGAACTCGAATTGAATCCGTTCAGAACTCCGGATCGAATCCTAAAAAGTTCAAGTTGTGATCGAATTTTCCCCATAAGAAAAAATGGAAAACCAATTAATTGGTTCCCGGCCCCAAAAAATTACACCTAAATATGTTTTTTTTTTTTTACCATTTAAACACGAAATGAACCGGATAAATCAAGAGCATATACTGTACTAAACGCATCTAAGCACATTTATCAAAAGAGTAATTTGTAAAGTAAGAAAATAAATGTATCCAAACAATGTGTCCTGCCTCGATCGTCCGCTCCTTCCGTGTGCCACGCCCCCTCGTTAACCCCGTGTGGAATCCCCGTGTCATCAGCTGTTTCTGATTGTTGTCATTAGTCCTCTATACAGTATGTCGTCCGCGTTTCAGTTTGTTTCCCAGTCCGGTCATTATATTGTTCGTCTGCGTTTTGCCTGCCTTACCTGTAATTAAACCCCGTATTCCCCGATACCCTGACGTCTGCGCCTTTGTCTCTGTACCGTCCCCGCTCGGCACGACAATATTACTATAATCGTTTATTATTAACATTAAAATAATGAATAAGAAATCTTTATTTTTAAATGTATTTTATTATATAATAATAATCACTTTTACTGTCTATCATTGCCTAAATGTATGTTTACTGTCTAAATATATGTATTCAGTGTAAACAGGCACGGTGCTATCACAGCTAATGTGAGGCTGAAAATTAAGCTTTACCCTTTGTTTCCGCTGAGAGACATGCGGCGTGACTCATCTCCCTGCGCCTACAAGTTATCTTAGGTCGGCGTTCACCGTTTGACTTCTGAGATTCACAGATCGAGCTCTAGGTAATTTTTTTTCCGAAATGGTTGGTTCAACTTTTAAGAAATTCGAGTTCTAATGAGTTTGAGATCCGAGGTACCACTGTACTTTAGAATCAAATACTTTACTACTTAGGCAGAGTAGTTTAGAATAAGCATCTAAATATGCCCAGCTATTATGAATATATTGTTCTATGCAAAAAATGAAATGATGCTTAAGTTGCAGAAGTAGAAGTATTTTGGAAAGCTTGTTTTCACATATCCCACCTTGCTCTCCTTAGAGACACACACACACACACACACGCACAATTGAGAGCAAAGTTTGGGGTCAGAGCACAGGGTCATGCATTTACCTGGGGGTCCTGGAGCATTTTTGAGGGGGGGGGGGGGTTAAGGGCCTTGCTCAATTCCCCAACGGACATGTGACTATTCTGCCCAGGGCAGGATTTGAACCAGCAGCTGTCCAATCACAGGCACAGAGGCCTACCTTGCTGAGCCTCATTCCACCCCCAAAGGTGTACAGTGTTTACTGCCATCCATCAGCTTTCCATAACCGCTTATGCAGTGCAGGGTCACAGTGAGCCTGCAGCATATCCCAGAAAGCACAGGGCACCAAGCAGGGGACATGCTGCACAGGATGAGGAGTTCATATTTTAAAGGATATTCATTACGTTATACAAAGTGTACGCTGATATACTGTAAGTGAGCTGCTGACACATATTCCAAAGAAAACTGTGTGTGTGTTATGGCGGGCAAGGATGCATGGGAGTCAAGGGGGTGAGGTTTATTAAGAGGAAAATATACAACAGGGTCAGTCAGGAGGCAACAGTCCCTTCAGGGTGATTGTCCTCCAATACTCACAAGCGCAGAGACGGCATGGACCGCTGGCCTGCCCTTCCTGTGTCTCCTCACCTTCTTCCCAGCATGGGATTTAAGCCTGGCAAGGAGAGACTGCCCCACCCCCTAGTGGGGGCGATTATCGAGCACCAGCCGACAGTGAGAAAACCACAGTTACCGTCAGCCCACGTGGTGCTGATCGCCCCCTGCTGGTGTGCGGAGGATTCTCAGCGGCTCGTCGAGTTACGGTGACTGTACTAATGGCAAACATGGTGACCCAACCATGTTCCATAGTGAGTGTACGCAAATGCTCATATCATTAATCCAGAGTTCATGATTCAGATTAAATTAAATCAGATCTTCAAATTAATAATGAACATATAAGTTAAGTTAAACATGAGAAAAGGCACTGGGTCTATTGATTTCTGTGTGCATTTTTGACATGTTTGAATCAGGACAAGCACAAGCATATATGGCTCACTTCGACATACCATATCATCTTCAGACATGCGGAGGCCAGAACATTTTATTTCAACATGGGCTTTATAAGTATTTGCAAGATTAATTAACACAGGCTGTTCTGAGGTTGCAGAAACACTGCTCAAGATGCAACTGTACCACCTACTGACATCAACCAGCCATTTATAATTTATGTGGTGGCGCTTGGATCGATGGAAATGCCTCTGACTCATACATACCTGAGGACACAATACAAAAGTTTGAGGAGAAGTGGACAGAGAAGGCAGAGACGGATCGATTTATGATGACAACTGGCGAATGAGATCTAAAAATAGCGAACCCAGCCATCAAGAATTCCCTGCTGAATTAGGCGATCGGTACGCCAGACGACTTTCAGCAAGAACATTCAACAGGTCAGCACCTTCGCTAGGACACACGCGCCTCTGAATTCATCACTTGCTTTCCAGGCTGTGCTATCAATAATATTTTTAATATTACCAGCGTTTCTAAGACAGGAACCCTAAACCTTAGTCAATATTAAAAAACAGTATCACCAATAATAAAACTGTGCAGTACAACTCTGCCCCTGTATTTCATGCCAATTGGATCAGTAACAGTTTTGTGCTGCCAGAAAAAACCCATCTTGGAGCTTGTCACTGCCTGTTTCTATGGGAATACGTTCTCTTGTTTGCTTCTGAAGACTTGTTCAAGTCGAATGGACATTATTTCCCCTGCGTATGCATCTGTCGGCTGGATTTTTTCTCCATCTGTATATGAACCATTTATATTCATAATAGAAGTACTTCTCTGGTATGTTATTTTTACATCTGTCTCTGGCTTGTGACAACCAAAGGAGATAGGAACACGAGGATTCCCAGCTCAAATCTACTGGCAAACTTTCGACGGATGCTTCAGAACGAGGCCTCAGATATGAGGCTTGTGGGATTCACCGCCTGGTTTAACCCAGTGTAAACCAGTGAAGCGACCAATGAAATGTGGGTTGAATGAGGAAATCACTCATTTTTGTACCAGCAATACAAGATGTACTCAACTGGCTGAGGTGATAAACAGCAGCGGGGGGGGGGGGGGAGCTTAGCAGGCTTGGCCCCTGTGACTATGATGAGAAGGTCACCAGTTTGAATACCAAACTCAGCTGAGTAGCCACAACATCTCTAGAAAAGTGCTCCAAGTTTGCTGGATAGACAGCACAGCCTGCACTCAGATTTTCACCTCTATGTCTACATCTTAAAAAACACAGAGCAAGATGGGATATGGCAAAAGCACAGTCCAATGTACCTGTACTTGTGAGACTTCCACTAAATACTAGTCATGTGTCAAACATCCATCCATCCATTTCCTGAAACCACTAATCCTATACAGGGTCATGGGGGGGTGGGGGGGCTATCCCAGAGGCTACGGGTGCAAGGCAGGGAACAACACAAGGTTGGGGTACCAATCCATCCCAGGAGTCAAACATTCTTTTAGAAAATATTTAATCTTGAATTAATACATAATGAATAAGGAATATTGAGGTGCACTGGAGTTGCATCTAGGGTGTATCCTTGCACCCCCCCCTCCCCCCCCCCCCGACACTGACCAGGAAAGGGGAGGGTCTATGGATAAAAATAGATGGATGAATAGCAACATGGAGTGACAGAGAACCTGGGCCGTCGTGACAACAGCGTCTGACCCTGGCACAGATCCTGTGACTCGGCACGCGCCGTTCTGCCGGGGTTCACTTGTCAAGGAGCAAAAAAAAAAATTACATTTCTGAGCATTTATCTCAGAGGTATGACCCATTTCCCCCCTATTTCTGCAATGGCAGGACGTGGCCTTGATGTGTAAATCACACAAGCAATTCCTGTGAGGCACAGCATCATGGACAAAAGAATCATTGCCAATGGACCAGAAAGTCAAACAACGTTGAATCCCAGGATCGTCACTGTGCAATGTTAAGCAGATATTCAGCTGAATTTCTGTAACTGCATGTTAAGCAAGATACAGCGGTACCTTGGTTTGCGAGCATAATTCGTTCTGGAAACGTGCTTGTAATACAAAGCACTCGTATATCAAAGCGAATTTTCCCATTAGAAATAATGGAAACTCAGATGATTCGTTCCACAACCCAAAAATATTAATATAAAAATGATTAATACAAAATATAAAGTAAAAAAACATAAAACAAATTAACCTACACTTTACCTTTGAAAATTATCGTGGATGGTGTGAGGGAGACGAGAGAGAGGAGAAGAAGAGGGTTATTTTGTAGGACGACTTTCATTACAACTAACAGAATCACTGCTATCTTTTGGCTCATTGGAATCTTTTTCTTTTTGTGCGACTTTAAAAAGGAACCTATCCAATGACGGCTGATTTTGCCTCCTTTTCGATTTCGCGGAAATGTGGACATTACATTGTCATTAAAAAGATTCATCGCTTGCACTGCTACGCCCTTATTCGGGTGGTGCTTCTCTACTAAATTTTGATTATACAAGTGAGGCACGCTGACTGAGACCGAGCATGGGAGACGATTACCCACAATCCCGCAAGCGAGAGAGAGAGAAGAACCATTGGCTCAGTTGTGACCACATGACGCTCGGCAGACAAATCGTGTACGTAATACTCGTATTACAAGACCTCGCTCATTTATCAATTTAAAATTCATTACAAATTTTTGCTCATCTCGCAAAACACTCGCAGACCAAGTAACTTGCAATCCAAGTTTTTACTTCATTCTGAATCTGAACTGCATTTTATGTAAATTAGAGATACTCCACTTGGACTCCAGTCAAGACTGGATGGATAGATAGATGGATGGATGGATGGATGGATGGACAAATTATATATAGCTGGAAACTGCTTATTTGCATAGAATGGATAAAAAAAACAAACATATGCTCTAAAAACACAGCACTTGACAAGCTGAAATAAAAGATACTGTGTGG
This sequence comes from Paramormyrops kingsleyae, assembly GCF_048594095.1. Taxonomy (NCBI): domain Eukaryota; kingdom Metazoa; phylum Chordata; class Actinopteri; order Osteoglossiformes; family Mormyridae; genus Paramormyrops; species Paramormyrops kingsleyae. The sequence goes on along the minus strand of NC_132802.1, from coordinate 12,012,860 downwards.
CTCCACAGGCCATTAGGGGTTAAATTCATAGGGTAATTCAAGGCCAGATGCTTCGACACCTTCTCTGGCTGCACTGCTCTTAGCAGACTCACAGTCGTGTAAGCAGTGGGTGTTCTTACATTCATTTGATTAGTAACTGTAATTTACTTGCTTTTAATTGTGTTAAAAAATGTTTCATATGGTCATTGTCATTAAATGTGTGTTTTTTCTTTTTCTTTTGTTTTTTTTTTCTTTGCTTCTGGCAGTTGATGAACCAAAATATATTCAGACTCTTTTCTCAGCACAGACTGCAAAGCCCAGGCGTGGCACACTTCACTGTGACTGCTTATTTTCATAGCTGACTCCCACATCGACAGACATGTACAGGAACCGGCTTATAATCTATGATTATGCCACCACGTATATTATCATAAAACTAGGGAAAGAATGGAGGGAAGTGGAAAATTATGTGCTTTCATCGTCTGTATTTATTATTGTAAGTTGGTCTCTGCGTGGTATTGATTTTCGTTTGCGCCGCATGAGTGACCTGACCACCTCCACCGTCTCCGGCTCCATGCCGTCACATGGGCTTGCTGAGCGGTTGCTATGCTGAGCCCCTGATCCACAGAGCCAGCAGAAAGCAACGAACGCCACACCGCCTGCTCTCTGTGATACTCTCCTCTAATTCCAGCACTGTTACTCGGCAACATTGGGATTTTTTATTCACATTTTTTGTTCAAATTTTCATACGATGCACCCTATATAATCTATACTCTTCACTAGATACACCGGCTACATTAAGGACCAAAACGTCTTACCATTCTTGCCAAAAATAGCACTCTGTCTCCAGATGATTTTTGCTACACATATTCACTGTTGAAGAGAAGTACTGTTTTATGATATCATTACCTTAGCTCAGATAGGCATTCCCTAATACCTGATTGGACATCAGATACATCACAAACTGAGACAGAAAGCCTATCAGTTTCAGAGGTGAGGCCCAGATAGTATAAGTCCAGACAGATTCTGTTTCAACCAACAAGTTGAGTATAAAGAGTCACAGTCAACTGGTTGGTTGAAATAAAATCTTGGTCTGGACTTTGGCTATCTGGAGCTCTGATCGTTTTCAAGTAAGTGCTGGATCCAGAACAAAATCACCAAGCGTGCATCTTAAATTAGTGAGCGAGCTCAATCCCCACAACCATGTCACAGTCATGGACTGATTGGCTTCCACCCGAGGCTGACATTATTAATTTGAGGGTGCTGTGCAAAATTTGCCACCCTTGTGAACCCGGGTTTTAGTAACTGTGACAATTGTTCTGGTGAGTGTAGCAGACCATAAACCCAGAACAGTGGGACACGAGGATGGAATAGAGAATAATATGTTTCTTAGGGATGGAGTCTCCCTTTCCAGGATTCACATGGACTGGGCAGGAAGAGCGGTATGAAAGACACTGGGGACTGGGGGCGGATTAATGTCTCTGGGGACCCTAGAGCGACATGGCTAGGATAGCCTATAATCCGCCCCTGCTGGGGAATCATCCTCATTTAGGCTAGGGGAAGGGAAAGCTGAATTTAAGAGTGGGCGTCAGGGAAAGCTGAACGAATGGGGAGACAGGACCTTCTAACAGTGCTATTATAAACTCCAAAGATTAATGCCAAAGCAGATCTATTCGGGCTACGCAAGCCACACTCTTCATGTTTTATATTCATAAACATGTCACTGGCTTCAGCCAGGAACTTCCAAACTGTCTTACATAATAATAATAATAATAATAAAAGTAATACTAATAATTATCATCAACATTGCCATTATGAAATCTCTTGCTGGCACACACTCATCTTTAAAACCTACCTGCACTACAATCAGCTGCACCATTTCCGCCCACCTCATAGCTACAGCCGCCCTATAACAACGTTTCAGCAAAAACATCTTGCAGTTCCGCGCCATCTTTGCATTGTAAGTCACCGGGATAGGTTGCCTGCCAAATGCACAAAGTAATTAATTAACAATACACCCAATCGCGGCACCTTCGGCCATCTGCCAGCCCCCCTGCACTGCAATGGATGTTCTCAAACCTGCCCACTGTCAGCGCTGGTATTCTACTAGCCGGACAACGTACCATTATCTTTCGGTGCTGTCTGAAAACCCAGCTCTAATGACCTGTGCTGCTCAAACTCCTTTCTACTCTGACAACCTCTGGAGACCTGTTACTAAGCAATTGAACAGAATTCTGGTTGGCCTGCGGTCATTTCTTCCCGCTTCTCCAAAATTATTGACTCTTGACAAGCTGAACCGTGAATAAAATTCCAACCAATTAAGACAGACTGTCTCTCTTCCACCGCTACATAGCGTTAGCATAGCATTAATCCTAATTAAGTTAAACCTGCTAAGAGCCTTATTTGTTTACTTGGTATTGCTGTGTATCTTAGCTTATGAAGGGAGTAATGGAACGAGACACAAGAGGAATGGCAGGCAGATGGAGAAAGACAGCTGACAAGTTCTGCTGAGACCTCATGGAGTTTCTTTTTCTGCTTGTTGCAATTTCTATTAAATAACATTTGGTGGTCAGTGCAGCCTAATACTGGATCTTCATAAGTGGTTATGGATGTTTGGATTGATTTATTGATGGACTGATAATGGGCAGATGGACAGACAGATGGATGGGAGGATGGATGGATGAATGGATGATAGAACAATTGGCGTGGTTTTAAGGTTCTTTGTCAGGTTAGTGTTCTTTTGTATCTGTGACTGTACCTAACATTAAATCACTATGCTCATCTAAATCGAGTAAACCTTATGCAGTTGCCTTGTATTACCTAATTTTCACCTGTTTCATTCTAATGCTTATTTGTTTGACTTACACTGCACTGGTCCTCTATATAGTCCTAAATAAAGGTTCTGAGTGTTGATATCCTACAACTTTCACCTAATTGTTGAATACCATTTGCCCACACTCCATAAAGAAAAAAAAAAGTTGTCAAATTAGGGAGAGAAGTCAATCGATTCATATGCAGGCAGAACAGCACATTTAGATGCTTTAACAACAAAATACAGCAGATTTCTTTCAGCTCTTGTCATCCAGAGGACACAAGTAAACATGGTTTAATATGTCTAAACCCCACAATAAATAATTTATTCTCTTTGCTTATTACTCTTGTGCGTTGTGCTCTTCATATGACACTCAGAATAAATGTACAATTCATATTAACTTAATGCATCATTAGACATATATGTACTTTACTGATGCAAAATACATATGAAATTAATGTAATGTCAAACATATAAGTCCCACATTCATGCACAATCCATATTAAATGTATGTCATTAGTCATATATGTCCTTTATTCATGTAAAATGCACATTATATTAATGTTTTGTCAACGCACAATTCTTTGAATGAGCTCAGTTGAATCATGAATCATTCCACACAACTAGAATGAGTATTTTGAAAAGGAAACATCAATTTTCAATTGATGTGTTCACTATTTTTTTTTGAGAACGTAGTCTGAATTTTCTCAAGTCTAATTAAACCAACTGAATGTGGAGATATCATACATGTCTTTCATTGGAATAATGTAATAGCAATATAATTTTTTATTAAGAAATAACAAGCAATAAAGAAGTATTTCCTACTAAGGCCATTTGTTATCACATATGGTAAAATGTAAAGTTCATGCAAAAGATGAATATTTTTTCTATAGGCTTTTCTCTTGAGTGTTTTACACCTCAATTGTTTTCTGGCATGAATGTGGCCATAATCATACAAGAAGAATGCTGACTTGAAGTGACCATATAAATAACATCATGCATCGACATATATAATTGAAATACTTGCCTTATATGACCCATGTGTTTTTTTTTCATATGGGTAATTGTCAGACCACTGCAGTAAACTAACATTATAACATTACAATTTCATCAAAAAATTATTATCATATATAGTTAACAGCAGAACCATACTTGAAATAAAGCTAATTCAATTTTCATAGTGCTAAAATAATTATTTCCATGTTTCATTTGGTGAATCTGTTCCTCAGAGCTGGTAGGTTCATACAGTTTCGAGTGAGTGTTTAGAGTAATCATCACCTTTTTGCACAGCAAAAAGATTTCATGGGAAACTCAGCATTAGAACACAAAAAGAAGTGTGATTTCAAAGGGGCCCTCACTACAAAGGCTTAAAGAGAGAATCAAGCCCCCTGGACACCAGACACTGCCACTGCAGTTCAGGTGAAACAAAGAAGCAGCTGTCTAGAATTATTCAGTATAGAACCAGTCAGGCCAAGACTGGCTATCCGGCAGCTCAGCAAAATTGACTACAGGCAAACCCAAAGTCCAAGTCCAATTTTTACTTCCATACCAGTGTATGATGTGTGTACCCTGGGAAGGATTGGCAATGCATACCCTGGCTTGTGCCCAGTGCTGCCTGGGATGGGTTGGGATGGGATGGGATGGGGATAGGATAGGATGGGATGGGATGGGATGGGATGGGATGGGATGGGATAGGATAGGCTCTACCCCACCCCCATCACCCACAGCCCTGACCAGAATAAGCAGTTTCAAGATGGATGGATGGATAACCTATTTATGTGTAACTTAATTTTGCATTTCAAGGAACAGGTAATTAAACAATAATGAGGGCTAAATGCGGTCACGGCTCCCTTAACACCTAATTAGATGTTAATATTCCCATTAGGAATTAATATTCCCCACAGAGATTTTGACAGCTCTCACGGTTTTCAGGAATGCATCCCCCACCCCCACCCGCCCACTGTTGAATATGTTACCGTAATACCACAATTTTCTGTTTCCTGATGGCCCCAGCACCTCCTGACATGTGTGAGTTCCTTCCACAAAGTCATACGTGTGAAGCGCTTATAAAGAGGAATCCACACTGGAAAGATACAACACCACTGGGCGGAATCAACCACAGCGGGGAGGGGGAGTTACACCATGCAGGAGAATAAAGGGGAAACGTGCTGATGAGGAATGGGAGACTGGGCTGCTCCCTGTTCTCGCATGCTGTCGAGAGGCAGGTGATGTACTGCGCTAACGCGTGAACATTTACCTCCCGAAAAACACCTCTGCTGAAAAGAGGTGCTCTTTTTAATTTTTTTTTTTTTAAATGGCAGAAGCAGAAAGGGCAGAGAGATATAATATGTGAAAAGCATTGCAGAGCATGTTCAAGCTGACTTGCTAAGCATTTTACACTACAGAAGCAGTAATGGTGTTTGCAAATGCTAACAGAATCATAAGAGTCATAAGGATCAAGGTTTTTTGTGTGTTTTTTAAATCCACATATTTTGGCAGGATCTACTGTTTGGTCCATCCATCCATTACTCCATCCATCCATCCATCCATCCACTCAGGGATGTAGATGGGAGGTACAGTATAAGAGCAACTATAATTCATGCAGAGGGACCAACCTTATTATTAACCAGTTATATATTTTGAATCGGTGAGCGACAGGGGAAGGGGCACTCAGAGGGCCAATCAGCTTTCAGCTGAGGCCAGAGCCCCAGTGGGCCCCACCCCATATACTCCTTCGCATCCATCTATCCATCCATCTTCCCTACTTCTTATGCACTACAGGGTTACACTGAGCCTGGAGCTTGGATCCCAGGAAGTAGAGGGCTTAAGGCAGGGGACACCCAGGACTGAAATGCCAGTCCTATTTTTCCATCCATCCATCCATCCATCCATCCATTCATCCATCCATCCATCCATCCTCTGTAACCACTTGTCCTATTCAGGGTCATGGGGCGTTTGGAGCCTATCCCGGAGGCTACGGGCACAAGGCAGGGAATACCCTAGGATGGGCCGCAAACCCTTCACAGGGCACACTCACACAGATAAAAAAATAGTTAATACTCCACAGCAGGATGCAGCAGCTTTATGAGCCATTATTCTGTTCCCATCTCCTCTGACAATTTACTGGTTTCGATAATATGTAAGACTTCCAGAAGCCATAATTCAAGCATTTTGGCCGTATTTTCCAAACTAAATGTATGTGACAGTAATCTGTAGCAACATGTTTAGCAACAATTCCAGGAAAAAAGCTCAGCGTGGCCAGTGAGTTCCTGCTTATCATTCACATAATGTACGATAAAATAGCTGAGCTGATATTTATAACATTTTTGGTTATGAAATATATTGTACTTGCCAGAGAAATATTTTATATGTAGAGCTCAACGAACTTGTGTATAACAACAACCAGATTAGCATGTTAAATTATCAAGCTTCCAAACGGCTAATTTATATAAACCAACATTTTTGTAACTGAATCTTATTGAACTGTTTCTGAAAGCTGTCAAATGTATAGCATCATGATCTCGCGCTTGTCCTCTAACCATCTAGCTTAACAGTTGACTAATTATAATTTATGGCGAATTTTGTTTGTCTTTTAAATTCCCCACTCTGTGAATTTGCTGAGGACTTGTGAAGAAGCGTTTTCACTCCATGCGTCGCGTGGGATGTTTCTTTTTCTTACTGGTATTTACGCACCTTATGAGAATCTTTCTTTTGAAGCTTTTCCAATGTAGAAAGACAACTTGGAAATTTGTACTGAACATTTATGTGATGTTTGTTGCTATATGTTTATCTTCTTAATGTTGCCACCTGTGACCATGAAGACAGTAGGTGAGTAAATATTTGTAGAAGGTTTTTCTTACTTCATAGGGCAATAACAAGTTATTAGCTTTCTGGTTATCATCGGTAATGGTAAGACAGTCGCACTAAAACTATATAGTTTAATTGCTATATAAGTGAGCAGTAGTTATATTCTTCAGGCAAACAAGGAGTGTAAAATACATTTCAGAAGTCAAACAGGCTGGGTTTACAATCCAAGTAAGATTACATGCCTGTGAATTATTCACAGCATGTTTGTCAGTAGAATTTCCGTTCTGTGGTGTTCCATTCTAAAAGCTCACTAGTGCCTCCATGTGTAAATTTTGGAGAAAAAAAAAGTTAGAATACTGAATAGGTAGGCGTGCCCTCCCACTACATCTTGTACAATCTCTAGTCAATCACTTTTATTAACCACAAGAAATCAAACTGAAGTCCAAGTTGCACAACTCTGTCAGGTTCAGGGGCATACACAGAGGCGGGGCTATAAGATGCACTGGCCACGACTGAAACCTGATTGGCCCTCACAGTGCCCCTCCCCTGTCACTCATTGATTCAAAACACATCATTGGCTAACGAAAAGCTTGGCACCGCTCTATGAATTATGGCCCCCCTAATACCTCCCCCCCCACTTTAAAAATTCCTAGAATCACCCTGGTCAGGTTTAAGCAAGAGCACTATTTAACACATGATGACGTCCTAGAAATATTGAAGTCACAGTCTTCTGTAAAAAGGCCCCTGGGGAGTTTCTGGTAACTTGGCAGTTTGTGGTTAAACCCACACAGTAAATAATAGGATCACCTGGAAAGATAAAATAAATGTACTTGGCAGCCCAGTGTTCCCGAGAACATTCTTAAATAGAATAAAAACTTTGGGCCCCCAAACTTAGATGGTTGTGCTGAAGAACACCAGTGCAACAATGTTTATTTTAAGCTCTGGAGCACAAGAGCAGTTTGGCTGAATTGTGATAGCTTCTTTCGGCACCGTTCCTGTCTATTTTTTGTTTATTTTTTTACCAGGCTCTATTGTAGCCATAGCAGTAGCAATTCAGTGTCAATTTCACCAAAGACACTGGACACTGGCACTTAAAAGGGGCTGAAGACGTCACCTAAATAGATTGTAAATTCCCAGTATCGGGAGATTGGTAAATATGGAAAATGGAGGTCAGCCTCAGGGCATGCGGGATCAATGTTTCCTGAATGTTCATGAAGCGCTCACATCAAAGGGAGAAAGCCGAACGACTCCGAATTTGCCTCTGTCTGTTGTCCTCATGCACAAACTACGTGTTAGAAGCGATTCAAATGAAACAGACCGGCCGACAGCTGTGCTTCTGGAAGGGAAAAGATCAGAGGCTGGGCTCTTTGATTAAGGCAGCAGGATCAGACCCCCCTCCCCAAAATCACAGATGTATAACCCTTATAAAAGGCTATTTACCTTGAATTTCTGCATTGCATTTGCACACATTGAGCTGTACGCCATGCACCTTGCTTTAGGTGAAGCTAATTTGCAACATGCTAATTAGCTACACGCTGTGGAAAACTACAGCGACCCCAAGTGTGGCATGGGCACGGTGCCAGCAGAGGGAGCGGTCCCGCCATCGTCCTCGCGCCGGGGTCCTCGGAGCGCATATTTTCGGAATCGCAGCTGGTCTGTCCACGGGGACGCTGGGAGGCGTGACTAACGGACCAGACGCTCGAACTCTAATTGCATACGTGGGTGTCAGCGGGCCGTGTAGCTGTGTCACGGGGGTGGGGGGGTTGAGTACGTGACCTTTTCGTCAAGCACAGGTCTGCCCGGGCTTTGCTGACTTCCGCCACATAGTTCATCTCTCCTCGAGCATAATTGCAAAAAAATATTTAGTACTGATCACAAGGTAGAGTCAGGGCTGGTCAAAGCTCTAGGCAAGCATCACCTCCTGGTGCCCCTTCCAGCAAAGTTCAATGCCCAATTTCACTTTATCTCTGGAGGTGGGGGCATTGGCACCAGTGGTGGGGTGGGGCAGATGTGGAGGTGGCACCGGTAGTAAAGCTAGCTCAGATGGTGGGGGAGGGGAAGTGTTAAAGTTAATAGTGCAATTAATAGTGCACGTTGTTTTATAAGGGTGGCACATTGGCTCCCATCTTTAGGGTTGGGGGCTCGACTACGGTCTCGGATCTGTGGGTGTGGTGAGTCTCTCCCAGATTTACTGGTTTCCTCCCACAGCCCAAAGATATGTAGCTGGGCTAACTGGCATTTCACAGTGCATGTGACTATGTGTGTGAGTGACTGTGTGTACGTGTGTGTGTGTGTGTGTGTACGTGTGTGTGTGTGTGTGTGTGTGCCCTGTGATGGACTGGCATCCCATCCAGGCTGTACCCCTGCCTTGTGCCCTATGCTGCCTGGGATAGGCTCCGGAGCCTCTTGTGACCCTGTCCAGGATAAACAGGCGGAAGATAGATGTTTGATATTATACAAGCAACATCTTTGCTGAAGATAAACGATAGCCTCGCTAAGGCTGACACTCGCTGGAGGTTGTTCCTAAACGCGAGCCACAGGTGCGCGCCCTAGCATTAGCGTCCGCTAAGGTGCTCTGTGCTGCTCCCTGCACAGTGCAAGGCTTTCATCTTCGTGGGTTACTGTCTGCTCTGACAGCCTCTCTCATACACTACTAACACTACAGTTACTGATATGGGCGGGGCCACAGAGACACAGGCCTTATCTGAAAGGTGATTGGCCTTTGGAGTGCACCCTCTCCTGTCACTCACCGATTCCAAACATATCATTGGCTAACGGTAATACTGGCCCCTCTGTATGAATTATTGCCCCTCTTATGCTCTCCAAAAATCCTAGAATAGATGACGAATCCAACAGTTATAGTCCCACTATTCTGTGCTGTTTTCACCTGAGATATCAACATGTTTATGAGTTTAACATGAAACCAAATGTGACTGGCACGTGCAAAGTGTATTTACTCATCCATATATTTCTTTTGCTGCGTGTATTTCTTCTGTGGCTTGTTCTACTCACAGCAATATGCATAATCTTATATTACAGTTTGCTTTTCAGAGAACTCAGAAGACTTTAGGAGAGATATGCACTGATCGGGAATTACCAATAAGGTAAGCGAACAAAATGTTCATGAAAGTGGCAATAAAAATTGTGAAATAGCTGTGTGTACTGACCGGATATTACATTCATAATTACTTAAGTGTGTCCTTCACATCAAGTTAGTGGCAGAATGGAGCGTGTGCTGAATCAAAGAATGATTTGCGTAATTATTACTCTCCACACAATAGAGTTGGATTTTGTAGTGCTTGTTGCAAAGGTAAGAGGCAGCTGCATGATGGGAAAAGCTTTTGTGTTTATCTCCAACAAGAAGTCCGGAAAGAAAACGTGCCTTGCCATCTGGGTGACCCCCTCTCAGCACCATTAACGGAAGGAGGGAAAGCGGAGAAACAGAGACAGAGAGCACCACAAGGAGCCGACGGGGGAAGATTCCTGTCTGTTTTTTTTATATTACCAAGGTCAAAAGACAACTCTTTCATCTAGTTAACTGTCCAGAAACTGCTAGGAAATGCTGGATGGTTGACAGTAATCTTGGAAAACAGCTTTTGAGAATAAAGTGCTTGATGGCCTCAGTCCATTTCGCTCAGTCTGCAAAAATCAAATGACGTTCTTTATTTATAATAATAATACCGCAGGATTGGTAGCTGCTTCTGTGCTTGTGCGTGTTTGCAGTACTGTGCGATGGAGAACCTCTGTGACTCAGACGGTGCTTGGGGACACTTGTGCACTTCCTGCTAACAGCACGATAACTGTGTGCGTTGGAGACATACATTATAAAAATGCCGTCCTAATGTCCCACGTGTTGCTTTCACAATAAGCATGAAAATGCGCAGGTTTTCTCAAACCTTGTTTGCATAATTTGCTTTATCCAAAAGGTAAACATTAAAGAACCTTACGTCTCCTCAGGTAATTTCCATGGCAAGACAGCTGAGTTTAAGCTAAAATGACAAGCAGTGACTGTGCTGAGCAATGAGGGGTGACTGAGAGTTTATGTTATTATTTTTTATCGTACAGATATGCAGTCCTTATGGGTTTTCTTGAAATGGTCTTTGAGAGTGACAAACCTACCTGTGGCTTATTAATTACATAAATTAATGCATCTTCATTTATTTGATGGGCTTGTAGTTGTTACAGAGCCCTCACTCAGTCAAATACGGTTCACGTGGCATCACAGAGAGAGGAGCGAACCTTGTCATTATTAGTGTAAATTAGCACTGGCCTGACTACAAATAATTGTTTTCCCAAATGTAAATAATGATGTAATTGTTTGATTGGTGTCCTTTGGGTAATAAACGGTGTGCACCTTAAAAACAAACAAAAACAAAAACGTCAGAGCACTATGCGCAAAGAATGAGTTCTGGATGCTCCTGCAGACAAGGTGGAGTTTGGCTAATGTGCTGAAATACAGTCCTTCCCTGGGGCTTTGTTCCACTCCTCCACTCAACGATCTAGTTGTATTATGCTTTATGTGGCTATATGTCCATCCATCTCCAACAACGTGACTAATGCAAGGTTGTCATGAGCCTGGAGTCTATCCAGACGGCACAGAGCACTTTTCAGGGGAACACCCTAGACGGGATGCTAGTTGGGCTATAACGGTAAATTAAGGCTACTATAAATCTTAAAATTGTCTTTTGTGTTTGAAACTGCCACTGACATTACTTTCGAAAAAGACCACTGCAGTGTTACCTTCATACTGAAAGCTAGTTTTTCATAGGTGGGGCATTTTATATGTGCTTTCAAGATACGGTGCTGGCGCGACCGCAATGCTAACCGGGTATCGACTGGTTGCATTAGCGCAATAAAAGGCCCCAAGAAAGGCCGGTGAGAATTCTTGCACTAAAGGAGAAAGCTGATCCCATCACGTGGCTGAAAGCAGCCGGCGACTCAACGCTGGCCTGTCAAATTGGATTTGCTCTTTTATCGACATCCGCGATCGCTCTCCCGGCTCACTGCATTAGCGACACAGCTGCAGCTGTCGTTTTGTCCGGACCGGCCTATTTATGTGATTTCGCTACTTTTCTGCTCACACCTGAATGATCTGATAGAGTCGCTGGGAAATGATTAATGGTAAATTAGAGATTAGGTGCCTGGGAAACTGATAGCGCTGACCTATCTGGCCATGGGGCTCAGGGTGAGGCCGAAAGAGCCGGAACATGGAGGTGGGCTGACGGAGCCGCTCAGCTGAACGCAGAACCCGAACGGACAAGCGCTAGCAGTCCCTGGCAGCTCGCACTGCAGATGGCACACACAAATTACCCACAAATCCTTTACACTTCAGAACACTCAACGATGCCAAAAGTACAGTACCAGTGTTCCAGCATGCCTGAGTATATCGCCTCACTAGAAACAAACTTAGCATTAACTATTAAAAAACAGGTGGTCTATGTTATTATGTTTTTTTAAGAATCGATATGGAATATTCTTGCTTAAATTCTTACATTCTAGATCTGCCCACGCAAAGTGTTCCCTTCCTGAAATCCTGGGAGGATTGCAGCAGTAAACGACCTCCACTCTCTAGCCTAATTTAGTCAGGCTACAGATACATGCGCTGTAGGAGACGGCCATGGCAATGCTGTCACTTTTCTGGTTTGTTTATTTAATTCACCATCTTCCGTGTGTGGAGGGGGAATTCTCTGTGACACGAGGCGCTGACAGTTTCGTCTCCCAAGAGTGCAGCTGAAGAATGAGTGGCAGCGGCTGGGGGACGAGGAGGAGCGGGCTGCTCACTAAGCGGGCATTCCACTCGACTAAAGCAGGATGCTGCCATCTTGGATTTTCTAAGCAGCATGTGACGTGAAAAAAAAAAAACAGTTGCAAAACTGATAAAACATGAAATGTAATTAATAATCCTTATTATTCTATTTCTTAGAGTTTTGAGTGGTCTGATGAAATTATTATCAGGGGTCATATACAGGGGCGGGGCTACAGGGGCACTGGCACCAAATGAAAGCTGATTGGCCCCCAGAGTGCCCACCCCCCTGTCACTCACATATTCAAAACATATCATTGGTAAATGATAGTGCTGGCTCCTCTGCGTGAATAATGGCCCCTCTTATGTCCCTGTGCATTATCCCACTGTCACACCACATATAAACAATAAAAATCACAAAAAGGTTAGGGTTAAGTGAATAAGTATATAGAGTTGCGAGCAAAAGCATTGCTGAAAATGATACTATGGTCCTGTTCTGCAAGTTATGTAATGGAAATGGCTTCAGGGAGACATTCAGCTGTAAAGCTAACAAAAGCCAAGCCAACCAGACCTTACAGGGGAAGGTTAAAGTAAATGAAAACAGCCGCAGCTCCCGCTGTTCCCGGACCAGTGCAAAACGCCGCAACCGCTCACGCTGTTTTACGGCCGACAGATGCAGAACCGACAGCTACAGGGGAGCCGGGAGCTCGGTAATATGTCAGGCACATACGCAGCCGGCCCTGACGTGGGCCTGGTGGGCCGGCGCTGATGTACCGCCCTCATCCCACCCGTTGGATATCTAATGGGGGGATTTGGGAGATTAGGCACGTGTCATCGCCTCTCGGCGTGCTGGTGGGGGCAAGGGCTGCGGCCACCAGCAGCGGCGGGCCCTCAGGGGAGACAAGGAGCCGGCCTGGCGCGAATCCGCCGGAAAGCACCACGCGCCGCCCTGGGCTAATCCAGTTAAGCGGCTTGCACATAAACGCTTTTCCTAATATCTCTCTCACATCAGTGTAGGATGTCACCCGGGCGAATGACGGCAAGGATGGGGCTCTCCATCTCACCCTGCTGTTTGAGCAGTGAGAAGGAGGCACAATTTTGGGGGGAGGGGAATCACACCTGGATATGTGGAAAGAGCCGCAGGGAATCCCGCTCTTTAGAGCGAACACTCATGTTCGGGTCAGTCTGCCACGTTTGCATTGCTAAACATGTACATCCATGCCGATTATTGCATTAATAAAGATTCTGTTATTTTTCATCCAATCGTTCAATTCATTTTCTGTAACCATCCTATTCAGGGTCATAGGGAGTTCGGAGCCTACCCCGGAGGCTACGGGTGCAAGGCAGGGAACCACCCAGGATGGGGCACCGACCCATCGCAGGGCACACTCACACACCATTCACTCACACACGCAAACCTACGGGCTATTTAGTAACTCCAATTAACCTCAGCATGTTTTTGGACGGTGGAGGGAAACCAGAGTACCTGGAGGAATCCCCACAACAACACGGGGAGAATATGCAAACGCACAGGGAGCCATGGCGGAGACTCGAACCCTGGTTCCAGTGGTGTGAGGCAACAGTGCTAACCACTGTGGATTCTATTATTTTTTTAAATGAAATGATACTATATTAGTCACAGGTATAGTGGAATGCTTCTTCTTAAATATCTCATCTTGCTCTCCTTGACACACACACACACATACATACAGTTGAAAGTGAAGTTTGGGGTCAGAGCACAGGGTCAGCAATTGATCTGTCACCCCTGGAACGCTTCCCTGGGATCAGGGCCTTGCTCCAGAGCCCAATGGACTATTCTGCCAAGGACAGGGTTGAATCCTTGTCATTACAGGCCGGGAGACCTAACCCACCAAGCCACACACAGCCTACCAAACATTATCTGACACTTTGCAGGCATCTTGCTACCTGTCACCTCCTAAGCTAGAGGTCTGCCGTTTCAGCTAATCAGCCGTCATAATATCCCACATATTTTATTAACGGGCTACAAAAACCACAGGTTTATATAATTCCGCCAACCAGGGGCATACATAGAGATGAATGGATTGGGGGGGGGGGGGGGTTTGGGGGGACTGATGGTAAGCAAACTATTCATGACTTAAGCCAATAAGTAGACATTTTTTAAATGAAATAGGCCTAATGTCCTGCAGACAGTATTTGAATCTACTGCAGCTAATTGCTGAATTGCTAAACTCCAGCTGTATACTGACTTTGCGGGGGGGCGGGAGGAAAGCAGGATGCTCAACAGAGAGCTGGAAAGAAGCGGTGATTCTCTTTCCTGTCCATTCAGTCTGGGGGGGGGGGGGGGGTGGGATTGGATTTCTGTCTCTGTGACGGCACAATTCACAAGAACAGCTTTGTCACAAGGGGACATGGGAACCGAGGAGGTAATTTTAAAGCAACTAAATGCAATTCATTGAAATAAATTGGCAATAATCCGACAAATTCCCTGATGGAAGAAGCCCCACATTCTTTCAGTGTGGGCATTACGGAGAGCTTTGAGGCCCAAAAGTTGGTCCTTATTGCTTTGCAGCACAATTCACTCTGCCCTACACAATAAGCATTTTCATTACCTTTTTATGCTGTTTTACTTATTTAGCTAGCCATTAAATCCAGCTAAGGGTGTTACGGTACCCTTCCTCTAAGCGGCAACATTTTTGTCATACTGTCCCAATTTGTCTCTGTCACTCCTGCTGTGTTCCCATTTGGCCAGCAGGGGTCTCTGCAGGTCATCCCTATTCCTCCCCTCTTGCAACAGATCACTCACACCTGTCCCTAGTTCTGGTTACGCTTGTATGTAGGTGCGTGTGCTGTATGTTGTTCCCTAGTTCTATCATTGTAGATGTTAGTCCTTTCAGTGTTAGTGGTTGTGCTGGTCCCAGTTGTGCTCCCTGTGGTCTCTCTTAGTTGCTACTTCCTGCCTCCTATTTGACCCCTCGCTGTCTTTTTATTTCTGTCTGTATATATTTTTGGTCCCAAAATAAACCCTCTTTTTGTTCACCACAAGGCTACGGTTGGGTTGTCACTCCTTCCCTATTTGCCGTCATAACGCACACATTTATGAGGAAGCAGGTTATCCTTATTCATTAACACAATTCAGCAATCAGTAAGGAAAAGCCAAAGTTGACTACATGCTAGTTACTAGCATTACCATAACTGGTAATTTAATAAAGCTAGTTAAGCAACATATCTACCAAGCTAATATTACAGCTCATTGACCAAGAAGTCGCTATGTGCAATTAAACAAATGTTGTTTTCCAAGCTGACATTAAAACACCAACTATAAATCTGCTATGAACATTAATCTGAATAAAGCAGTTTATTGAGTAGTTAATAATGTGAATCTGGATCATGTTGCTGCATACCTGCAGGGCTGAGGCGTAAAATTACACCTCTCTCTCTCTCTGTCTCTCTGTATGTGTGTGTGTGTGTGTGTGTGTGTGTGTGTGGTCCAGATATACATTACATTGTGGGGATCAAGTGTCCCCACAATGTAATAAAAACCTATTTCAGTCCCCATAAGGGACAATTCAAATTTTTTGACTGCAATCAAAACTAAAAATGCCAAAAGGTTAGGGCTGGCTTGGGGTTAAGGTTGTCATTGTTGGTCATGTCTCTATTTATGAATGAATGGATGGTCCCCACAAAGATATGAGTACAGGTCTGTGTGTGTTTCTGTGTGTGTTTCTGTGTGCGTGCATGTGTGGGTGTGTGGTGCTTGCATGTCCTCCCTGTGTTACTTGGGTGTTTTTCCAGATTCGGGCCCTGTTACATGCTAGGTCCTGTTTCCAAATACAGTGTAAAGACATGTGATTCGGTGTGCTTGCTGGTCTGTCTAACTGTAATTACGTAACTGGTGTGTGTGTGCCCTACGATTGTCTGGCAACCATTGTATTGAGGTTGAATGCTGCATGCTCTGTGCTCCCAAGCTTCAAGCCAACACTCCCTGCCCCCATAATAACACAGGTAACTGGCTGTGAGTATGAATGACATCTCTTTGAGAGTAACAGTTCATTTATAACGCAGGTCAACCACTTTTCAATAAAATGAGCTTTGTTTTTTCTTTCAGGCTGATGTATGGGTTCACGTGTCTCCATGGGAATTAATGCACGGTGCGTCGCTAGTTGATCTGGAGCACTCTTGGAGGTGGACAAACGCTCATGAGCCATCAGCTGACGGGGTGCCGTACCTGGGCCAGGCGCTGAAACGCCCCCCCCCCCCCCTTCTCCCATTGTGACATCACAAACGGAAGAGAATGGGCAGAAGCCTCGCGGAAAGAGGGATGCCGTGAACAGATGGCAGGGAAGCGCGTGGGTTTTTGGGCTCATTGTGTAAGTGGAGAACACCCTTTATTTTTTTTCCAGACAAGTCCTGTGTGCAAACCAGACAAGAATAGTTTCTGCGACGCAACACGATTCTGCCCCTGAATAATTAAATTCGTATTTGCACCAATAATTGTGCCGGCTGTGTTCTATAATCTTGATTCTATTATTCCAGCAGTGGTATATTGATAGATGCGTGTACTACAGCCAAAAAACTTGAGCTTGCGTTTATTCCATTTCGGCATCTGTGGATCACAGGAACAGACCGGTACGACTGAATGGCCCAGCCGAACAAAACAATTTCCTTTCTTTTCATCCATGATGCCCATTAAGCACGGCTGCAGAGCACCCAGACCTACCTCGGTCGCCGTCCCAGCTATGTCACGGTACTGTTTACTCACTGGACGCTGCTGTGTCCTTCGGTAACCGGGGACCAGAATAGACCGGTAAGCTTTGCTCGTCTCCGGAGGAAGGGCTACCCTCCAGATACTTCACCTTTCAGCCGCGTGGCGTTTTGACACCTTCTCACCCTAGACCAACACGATGACTAAGCCCACTGATTCGGCCTTACGTGGCGTGGAGTTTTACATGTGTGCGGCGCAGTAATCCTCTGGCCGAACACTGCATCCTGCCAGCCGTCTGGCCGCCTGGCTCCCATCCCCATGGCAGATTTTCTTCCTGCAGGAGGTGGAAATGAGCCCTCTATCCAAATGTTCTCTGCTGTCTGCCTCAGCGGCCACCTAAGCAACCCCCTCCCCCCCACCTCTCCACCCTCCCACCTTGTGAGGAAACAGCAGAATAGTACGTCTCATCTCCAATCGAGTCCAGGACACCAAATACGCCATCTCAGGATATCTCCACGTCAAATGCGCGCTGACACAGTTGTAAAGCATAATACGCACGCTCACATGCGGCTAACGGTAATTAAATGCCTCGTGTGATTAATGCGACAGCATCCGTTAACCACAGACATGACAAGCGGCGCTGTGTGCAGCGGCAATCATTGGGAGACGCGTCATGGGTGAACTGTTGCTACTCAGTTCATTTCTGGACAAAAAAAAAGAGACCCAGTTTGAGTATCCGTGCTCATCGGTGCATCTATCGTGCTTCACCATTAATTTTTATTATGCCATCATTATAGAAGTCTCATATTTCATAGAGAAAGATCTGATAAATGTTCTTCTAGCAAATTGATAATTATATGTATACATATTTTGCAGCATCAATGCAGCCATAATTCAGTATATTCTGTATTCATAAGAAGGTAGACTGGAGGTAAACCTTGGAATAAATGGGCATTGATGTTTTATATGCCTCATCGTAGATTTCTGGCCTCATATCATGTACAACATTATTATTTCATGTCCTGTACTCATCCCACTTCCATTTGCTACCGTGGCTCATCACCGAAGTAGCGAGTTGGATGAGTGGGCTCTTCCACACCATGGCAACAGTACTCTATGACACATTTGGCCTCTCGAATAAGCAATTCCAAATCAGCATCTATATCTACAGCCAATTTGGCAAACATCTGCGCCTAGGATTTGGGGAACAAGGATCCATGTGACTGATGAGTCCCCAATTCACTCTCGCATAACCCCTTCATCTACCATTTCATACACAGTGGGAGGCAATCAATAGCTGTGGTTACGGCTGAAGGCCTCGACAGGAAACATTATTAGGGCTGAAGCCACACAGAGTATCATTCCGCAGTAAATCAGTGGCAGAACTGAAGTGGACTGCTTTTTATGAGAGAGAGGGATTGAATTTGCCCAAAACGGTTCTTCAGAGGACAATAGTCTGATCTGGAATGTGCAGCGGGCTTCGATGAATGGCGAATGGCGCTAAGCTCTTACCCATTATTGGCTCTTACCCATTACTCAATATTAAACTCTACTTATTTACAATCTGATGGATCGTCCTGGCAAACCACTGTCATTGTTGTTTTTTGTATTATTAAAATGAAGGTAGGTACAACTGCTCATCAATCGATTGCAAACAATAGCAGACTGGACAGAAACAAGCCAAGCGGGCAGCATTGAACATGTGTTGTTTACGATCAGTGCTGCTTAAAAAAAAGAAAATCACTCAGGTGCTAAATGATTAGTAGGTGCACATCTGCGTTAGGAGATCGTGTCTTTGATCAGGGAGTGGCAGGGCATCAATAGGCCACAATTAATTATACCCAATGAGAAGTGTTCCAGGTCGCCGGGGAATCACATGTTCATTGTTGGATTCCTAGTGGATTTTTACATAGAAAACAGAAAAGCAGCCATGGTAACAAGACCACTGAAACAGCTATCCTAGTTTGTTCTGAGCTCCTTGGTGAAAAGGGGTATTAGATCATGTATTTTAGTAAGCTGTACATACACAAATCATTTATTATAAAAGACAACTCTTCTCTGACTTACACAATATCCGGATAATTACCTTATTTTGGGTCCAATCTATGTATTCAAGGCAGACGAATATTCTCAAAGGTACTGAAGCAATGGCCTTTCTGGAACAGGAACCTGCAACCTTTCTTAATCTGCTAAATTACACTGCTACTGGATAATACAAAAAAATAGATGCTTATATAAAGAGAATAGAAACCCATTCCAAATATTTCCCTCTCTCACTTTATCTCTTAACCAATTAGCCTTCATTAAGCTGTTGATTGAATGAATTGCACAGTTCAAATTACATTAAACTGAACACCGTAATTGGAGACTCCAGTTTTTAAGATGTTTTTTAATCGATCCCAGTCCATGAAAAATTAGAGAAACTTATGGCCTGATTAATAAATATTAAAAATAGAACCACTTTTTTTATAGTTATAAGACGTAAGTATTAGATTTTACTAGCACAAAGGCACCTGTCAGGCATACGCAGGGCAGGGCTGACGAGGAAACAATATGGGTTCAAACCATTCGCATCCAACATGCGACTGAACAGCGAGGTCCATGCAGAATAAATAAAATGTCCATGGCCAAAATATAGCTAACTCCTACATGTTCTTTCACAATGTTCTTTCACAAAGGGTTTTAGATGAAAACTAGTCAAAGATTTACTCGGAAACCAAACCCATAATCTGAGATTATACCGTGTAAACTTTTCAGGAGAGATAAGATCAGATATGAGCTAAAAACCCCAGGCAATGGAACTAATCAGATTATTGCTGCAGATCAATAGGGTAAAATCATTCTGGCACTGGAGCCAGATATGGCTCGATAAGTTCCATGGCTAAGTGTGTATAGTCATTCAGCCCTCATTCTGGGAGAAACACAGACATTTTTTAGGGAGTCTTGATGAAAATTATATGACTTGTGGTTTTATGCAACAAAAAGCATCACATCACAGACCGATAGATACCATAGGAATACAAGGATCACATCGTCCGTGCTTCACTGCACACAGAAGTACAGATGTATCCAAGGTGCTCCATAATACCGAAACGCCCGCTTCTATTGGACAGATTTGATTAGAAAGCGAGGTTCTACAAAACTATTTAACCCGAGAACCACACTTCATTTGATCGGATAATCCAAAATTACTTTCATGATGACTCCCAGGAGGGCACTCTCAGTGAGCGGTCTGGGTGCGAACTCTCAGCATGTCGCAAGTATAGACAGTTAAAGTAACCGTAAAGATCCCTATTACTGCTTACAACCAAAAGTACATCTGCCTGACATCGGGCATCCTCGTGGAGGCTTATGTAATAATACCCTTTCTACACGAGCTAAATCTTAAGTCTTTGAAGACGGAGAGAGATGCTAACAGTGCAATCCACTCTGGCCCAGTGGCAGTCCCAAAGGGCATACTGATAGGAGAGATGAGGCAACGCAGGACTGCACAGAACATATGAAATGTATAACAGGGTCTAGTCACCAGCTACGTCCCGTTTTGTTTTCTGAATGCAACAGAGATCCAAAAACTCAGGCAACTCATTAGCAGCAGATCTTTCTTTGGTCAAGCCGAAAACTTGAAAGCTGCTAAACCCTAAGAAAAGGCCGGCATTCCCAGCTGCCAATTCTAGCCCCAATTTTGAGAGCCACAGAACAGTATTTCTCTTTTTTTTTTTTAATACGAGAACATGACACAGAATTTAAAAAAACTCTTTGATGTCACTTTCCAAAGCATCAGATGACACAAGCAAAGCAACTTAAAGCATGTTTGAACAACTCGCAGATTAATAAAATCAGAAAAGAGAGACAAACATCATTTATGCATATTTTTTAAAAATGCAAGCAAAATGACTACCTTGTGATATCTTTCCAAACAAGCTGAACCGAGTAACTGAACCCCCCAAAAGGAGTTATCACAAACCTTTCTCATAAACTGGTACTGCACAAACTAGCCACTACAATGTCATAGATTTTTTTTTTTTTTTTAAATCTGTATTTTTTTTGCTCATAAAATCCCAGAGAGGTAACTGATAGCAAGTGTTTTCCCAAAAAATAAATGTCTACAAATGTGTTTTGGCTACACCTTATAATGAGTAAAGCGGATGAAAGCATTTCCTATTCATCTCGCGATGGTAATTATGAAGATTGCGCTTGTTTTCCATGCAAAATGGAGAGCCTGCTTATCTAGCAAACACTGCACAAACTGGGGTCTGTTCCGCCACCCACTGTGATCCAGGAGATTTGATCAGGCGTAGCAGTTCCTGGGGTCCTTCTGACACAATCACCAGGTTCTTTTAATGGATAGCAAAACACTTCATTTTCATCTTTCTTTAACTGTGGATAAATACCTGCCTTTATTACCAGACATCATCTCGTTAAAGGTTAAAAACAGTGACTGAAAGCAATTAATACCTTGTGTAGCTTAGCGAACTGAATCCCTGTATTTCACAGAATGCAAACCTGGCATTTCATGAAAAGGAATGTATTATGAGAAAAAAACTGCAGTGTCAGTTGTTCTTATTTGGAGCCAATTTTTTTTATGTGTGGTTATATTATTATTATTATTATTCTGAGCCTTTTTGATATTCAACTAATCCATATTCTGTTTTAGAGAGGATTTATAACTACTTGTTGAAATTCATATGTACTAATTTTTCTGTCATTTGTGTTCATTTGCATTAATTCATGCCTTTTCCCATTAATGTTTTTCAGTTTTGGACAAATACTTTGAAAATTAGTTTTGGAAAACAATGTTTCAACTGACAATTTTAAAAGGAGAAGAAAGATATGTATTATGTAAAAAAAAGTAGCATTTTTAACATACAGGCAGGATGCTTTTAAAAGTGGCATGGAAGCTGACAGGCAGCACAGCGGCTCCGTGGGAATCATGGCTGCCTCCCACTGCCAGTGTGGCTCATTTAAATGACATCCCTGCTCCCTGCGAGAGGTTTACATGTTCGGAGGATTTCCATTGTTTTTTTTCCCCTAGTCCAAAAACATACCATTCAGCAAATGGTTGTCTCAAACCTGCCCACTGTGTGTGCACCCTGGGATGCACTGGAATCCCACCCAGCACCCGATGCTACCTGGGATACCTCAGTGCAGTGACCCCCTACTGGATAAGCGAACAGAAAATGCATGAAACCTGAAAAGAAAACCATAGGCTTATTTTTCAGCTAATTCCGGGCAGTGACTGTCAAGTTATGGTTTGTATGCATCATAATGCAGCTGAAGATAGGTGGCACCTTCTCATGCAAACGGAAAGACTTAGAAGGAACCAGGAATCTGCAGGACGGGGGGATCTCCCTGCAGGGGAATTACTCGAAAGTGTGGGAAGCAGCACAATCACACACGTGGGCCAGCAACCACCTCGCAACGCATCCTACAACCCATTCGGATGCTCTGCCCCATCTATCTCTGCATGCCTGCCTTCGTCTCCCAAGCATTCGGGAACAATTGGAACAATTGCCCTAAAAAAAATGGAAAAACTCAGGAAATAAGAAACATCGCTGAATCCTTAAGGACTGGGATTAATGGAACTGTTTGCCAGCATCAGAAAAAATTAGACTTGGAAGCAGAGAGGTGGGTGTGTGTGCAGTTGGGGGGGGGGGGGGAGGGGGGGACACTCTTGTTGATGTTGGCGCTCTTTCTCTATTATAGCTAAAAGCACATTAAGCACTTTGCTAGTATTAAATAACATCTGCTTATGAAAGTAGTTAATCACGAGTTTGACTGGCGCAGATGCTGGAAGAAACATATGAGTGACAGACTAGTCCACATGGCTCTCTGAGGACAGCACCGGAACTGGAGGGAATCCAGGGACCCCTCCGAAAACCCAGGCTGTTCACCTCGCTTACATGCCAACTGCTAAAAGGTTTAACCCCACAGGAACCCATTCATACTCGCGCGCCATAGCGAGCGGGAGAAAGTATTTATTTCTCCACACTTCTAGATGTGCCCGAGGAGAGCAGACTTTAAGAAATTACTCCATTTATTTGCTCAGCAGATATCCTCGTATGGGGCACTACACGCAATGCGATTACACAGCTGCCTGTTTGCTGCAGCTGGTGTGATATACCCAGTTTCAGTGCAGAGGTGTTTAAGGATCTTAACGTGTAAACTTTTCAGTTTAAAATGCATCCCCTTAATTGACTGACTAAGCAATCTAGTAAAGCTGCCTGTTGAAGCAGACAGAGTTGAAAACTTGATTCTTCACTAGGGTTTGAATACGCAAAACCCAGCTCAAGTAACGTGACAGTAACACCTGGCCATGCAGTCATTGTAAGGGCCCGCAATGATGTGATCAGGAATATGAAAAATCTCATCATAAAAATGATACATCTTTAATGACTACTCAGTAAGCCCAGATATGAGATCACTTGGGTAATTTGCATATTGACAGCCCAATCCCCTGATATTAAATATTGTAATATTATACTAAGTACTGTTGAGAGAAAACCAGAAGGATTTGTTTTCGTTAAGTTTACTGTAATAGAACTCCTCCTACAGTATCTGTTAAACACATGAATATATAGTAACATGGTGATTAAACAAATAAAACGTAGTTTCTTGCTTAAAGATTGCATTTATATTGTTTATAGTAATTATGTTTGTTTCAGAATTCATATTTTTTGCGTCCTACATATGTGCTTCACCTTAAGTAGTTAAAACAGAGGACTTCCCTCACGATTCATTGACGGCTCCCTCTAAACCGTAGATGAACGTTTCTAGTAGTTTGCATCAATCCAACAGATCGAAAACATTTAATATAAATCACTGGGAATCTTTGTTTTTAAAAAGTCAATCTTCGATTTTTGCCAAATTAAATTTGGAGGCCGGATGATGACTTTTGCATGACTCCGGCGAAATACTGGATAGTCACTGAAAGCAGTGTGGGGGCGTGTGAAAATGGGGGGATATGCTTTCAGTTTAAGGCGGAGAAACACGTCATGCTCAAGTAAGGTTCAATCAGCCTAAGCCAACATAACTGAAGGCATGCATATTTAACAACTCCCGACATATTACCTGAAATACATCATAACGGCACAAAAAAAAACTATGTAAGATAATACTGCCATTTCCTGCTTTAACAGGAAACGTTGCCCCGAAACCGTATATGGATTTTATTTAAACTGAGTTTAAATTATTCACACGGTTAGAAAGACACTGATGTCATAAAGGGTTGCGTTGGATATTACAAATCAAGTGCAAAACCTTTCTGAGCTTATTTTATCTTTGGACTGCCTTTTTACATGGGGCGATAAATAGGAGCACCTGTCAGGAAAGAGGGGAAGGCTATCCACAACAAGAAATCGGGGATCTGGGCTGTCCTCTCGGTGTGTAAAACAATATGGCATAATATGTAAGTGTTAAACACATTCCTTGATTTAACTGTTCAGGACACAACTTCAATTTACTTCATATCTCCCACAAACCCTATTAATCAAGTGTGTGGATGACATTTCAGAAGACAACTGCACCCAGGGGCAGCCTAGTCGTAATCAGCACCTACCTGAAAGAGACGCAAAATGTTTGCTACCATGATGGACACGGAGCTGGACGCGGCGCCGATCACTCCCACCACTTTCTCGGGCTTGACAAACACTGGAGGCTCACCGTTGGTGCACCTCACATCCGAGGTGTCCTTTTGTATAAGCGCCTGCACGAAAGTAAGGGACTGCTCCAGGGCATAGGTGTCCCTCGAACACGTGTCTAACACTCGCGCACCTAGGGTGATATTGGGCAAAATCTCGTCATCGCTGTTAATCTGGTCCAACGCGTACATCATAGCCTCCAGTCTCAGGATGCCGTTCTCCTTCTTTAAATCGCCGCAAGGCAGCCCGTTTAAACCCCGGGTGTGCACGGGAAAAAGTCCCCCCAAGGTCAAATCCCCTTCTACTCTGATTGAATGGGGAGCATAAATTTCCTGCGAAAGTGTCAATCCTAAGAGCGTCGCCGTCACCCAAAACGCTCTCCGGTTAATTCTTAAACTGGTCATGGCCATCACCACAGTCCTTTCTTCGCAGCCACTTACTAAAACCTCGGGACACAAAGGTGCTTAGGTATCGTTATAAGCAATGCAAATGTTTTCGATCCGAGGTCATTGGAATAGCTACTTATTGCTGTTATCAAATAGCTGGAAAGGATATACAAAAAATAAGTGGAGAGATCTTCAGCCAAACTGCGCGCACCTCATCCCGGCGTCACATTCTCCGGCGTCGCTTGTTGCTTTAGGGACCCATTCTTAGGAAAGCTTTCAGTTCGAGACGCAAGGAAATGCAGCAAAATTTCTATCAGATGTGTTTAACGGCGATGATTTTATCCTATAGATAACGCAAAAAGTGCTAAGATATATATGATGCTTCGGAGCTCTGTATCGTCAAACTCCACTCCTTGAAAGCCTATCACGACTGTCTTCATAGGAAGGAAATAATGGTATAAAAGAGAAATAGAGAAATATGGTAGTTTCTCTTACCAGTTGGGGGAAAAGTATAAAAAGTTAACATTCGTACAGATGCATCTTGTATTTCCCGTAAAAAGAACCATGTATGAATTCGTGTAATTACGGCTGAAAAAAGAACCTACGTTTTTCTTTCTCCTCTCCCCACACGCAAACTTTATATCGTTTTGAATTTTGGGTAATATTCCTTTCTTCTTTTGAAAATAATTTCCGTGCATTAGTAGCCTATCCTCGTCTTGCAGTCCATCTCATTTTTAAAGGATCCCCCCAAATGCGCTGAGCTAGGAAAGATAAGTGCATTGCGATATGAGGACAAATTCAGAGTAACGACGGCTCTGTGCTGTCCACCCACAATTAGATAAAGGCTTGCCAAACGAAAGAGACACATATGCAGTCCCTGCAAACGTTGTCAGGAGCGCGGCGGGGACGGTCTCCTTAAGCGAGACTTCACCATTTTCTGGAGGTGCTCGCCTCCTGATATGAAAGGGCGTAAAGCTTCATTAAGTTTGCAGCCCGCGCATCCCGGCCCCGGGCTGTCTTCTCCGATTCCGCCCGCCCGGTCACAAAAGGGTAGTACTGGACGAATTGGCAAGTAATCCTCTGTAATTTATAATCTTACACCCCCGGGACCGCATTCTCGTAACCACAATATTACGCTCCTATCTTGTTTGTTAATTTAAATTTTTTTTTTTTTAGAATACCAGACTTAGTTCCCGAGCAAGGCAGATCTCACACACACGTACACTGCAGTATCACGCAGTCGGAGAGAGGGAGCGCACCCTCTGCCGAACGCTTCCCATTCTTTCTTCCCCTATCTCTTTCTCGTTCACTTGCATGTGCATGCATGGGGAGAACCGACGCATGATGCAAATCATTTGACAAAATTACAGAACTGTGCAAGCCCTTTGACGCCAAAGAAAACTGTATTCATACAAGCATAAGACTATGCTTTCATGTTTGTCAAAATGTGTCAGCTTAGCGACTTCAAGACCTCTTCTCAGATCACTTCAGGATTTGCATCCCATGGAGCCTGTTTGTTGAGTTCGACCACCAGCACACCTTGTTTGGTTAATGAATACGTCATGAAGTTAATTAGCTTATCAATTTAATGAATTAAGTGAGCTGGTTTTGAAATTTAACAAATACACGTAATGGTTGGAGCGCCCCTGTCGAGAGGTTTGGGAACCAGAGCAATGCTTTTTAAGCCATTGAACAAGACATCAATAGCTTTTTGTAGAATAGAAGAAATTCTGATTTTATTGTATTACTGTTTATTTGTATTTGTTTTAATATTAGTTATTTTTAAAGCAAATAAATGTTTTCTGTCCAGATAAATGACTTTAAATATAATAGTTTGCCAGCCTAGAACACTGGCTTCTGTAGTTTAATTTTCACATACTTGCAAGTCTGCTAGTGCCAATTTAAGTAGTAGAGAATGGAATAATGTTCTTAATAATGAAGACCCAATGGAACTCCACAGTCAGTCTAAGTTGTACCTGAGCCTTGTCATTTGGAACCTGACTGGGACCCTTTTCATGCAGAATGCATTTGTTCTGCGAAGAGAGGGCTAATCAGCATAGGCACTCCTCAGCTGCTTGTCTGTGCCTTTCAGGTGCATGTCAGTTACTGGGCGTCTGTGGTGAGGACGGTCCTGTCAGCGCACAGGCCTCCTACACAATGGCAGTTGATGTGCAGTGTGAACAGAGAGTAGGCAGGGACGTGAACGGGGGGAGCAGATTACGCCCTCTGCCTCCGTGACCGGCTAAGAGTGACTGGTGTGAAAAGCAGGGATCTGCCCCCACCCCCGTGTCCCTTCCAGTGGCTCACAGTACGCCACCCGCTCCTGCCACCCACCCGCTACAAAATGACAGTTCTCCCCATCTGCTCTTCCCCTTTTTTTTTAATTGGCCATTTGGTCTGAAAACTCTTGAATGTGTTCCATTGAATTGACACTGTAGATTGACCTGTGATTGCCTCAGATATGCAGCATTTTTCTCCAGTCCCTGTGATTCAGCTCCAAGCTGGGATTGGAGGGTGGCTGGTGCCAAACACCTCCGGCAAAGTGCTCAGGGTTCGCAGGCTGCTGTAGTCCCCAAGCTTCTCCCATCACTGACTTATACCAACAACTTTCATTTCTGGCTACAAGGGTGCGGCTGGGGTTCTTCCTGCCTGCTGCCATCAGACACTACAGCACTACCTCCAGGTGTGTCTCGCTCCACCCTCCGCCCCCAGCCGAAACCCGTCAGGATGCACCCCATCTTTCTAACAGCGACAGTCCGGTGCACAAATTGCTATTGCTAATTTATTAATATTATTGTTGTTGTTAATTTGTTTGTCAATTAATTTCTTTAATATTCTAATATTCTGTTTTCCTGGATATTCTGTTTGTATTCTTTTTAACTTATTTGCACCCTGTTTACTTGTTTACAGTGTACTGTGTACTGCCTTTGCACTTTGTTTTGCACCAGAGGTGTAAAGTACTTGAGTAATTTTACTTGATTACTGTACTTAAGTATTATTTTTGGGGATTTTTACTTTACTTGAGTACAATTAAAAATGAATACTTTTACTTTTACTTAATTACATTTTTAAAGAAAAAAAAGTACTTTTTACTCCTTACAATTTTATTTACAGTCAAAAAGTAAATCGTTTTAAAATACAAATTTTTGGAGTGCACTTCATTCTATTTTCCCTTGCTAACAAACCAATTGAATTGCGCTGAATTCCAGTTTAATTAAAATGTTATTCATTGTGCCAATGAGATTCGTTTTCACATTCTATGAAATTAGTCAGACATGTTCATTGGTCCTTTGGAAGTGACGTCATATCGCATCAATCACCACAATGCACAGCACCTTGACTTGGAAATTAGATAAATCATAACATTCAATCAGTGGAAGAAAATGGAGGAAGAACATGATTAAGTAGCAAACGCAGTCCAAAATCAGCCACAGGGTCAAGAGCACCTGTGGCCGTACCTTAGCGAATTCTTTTCTTTTAGCGGTATTAGTAAGGATTCATACAAGATGAAATGCATCCTTTGAGTAGCATGTTGCATATTTGCATTAGGTGTGCCTTGTCGTATAATTAAATGATTAAATCTAAACAGTTCTAAAGCAGAATAAAACCTTGTATGTGGTTCATTCACTTTATGTTTTTAGAGATTAAAAACGTAAACAAGAATCTCTAGTTTTCATTCTTGCTTTTACTTTTACTTTTTTAATACTCAAGTACAATTTTAATGCGGTACTTTTTTACTTTTACTCAAGTGTGATTCTTGCTGAATACTTTTACTTTTAATTGAGTAAAATTTTCACTCAGGACATATTGCCTTTTTGCCTAGGTCATTTATCAAATATTAAAACATCATAAATAACAAAAACAAACTACATGAAAACATATAAATTACTGGCATGATGCACAATTAGACGTATGGTGGCATAAAGCTTTATACTTGTGTAAACTTCTTCTCAATGTTTATTAATGGTGCACTGGCAAAGAAATATACATATTTCCCTTAAAAATGCACATTTTTCCGAAAGTTTCTAACATTAGCTTTCACAGCCTATTTAAATTCAAGCTGTCCATCACCATACAGGGAGACTCCATATTTGTTCAGTGGAAAATGCATTTCCAAGATATCGGAAACTGAGCAATTAATTTTTGCTAGAAGGATAATTTCTGTGCCTGAGCTACTGTCATGACTGGCTGCTTTATTTCATAATTCACTATTTTCACATGAAATGTCATTGGCAATGTGCTGCAAGTGTTCTGTAAAAAAAATCCATTTGGACAAACTCCTGACGTTATATATCCAGACAAGAGGCAGGGTGAATGAGCAGGTGGGTGGCTGAATTTGACTGATGATTTTTTCCCCTTGACAGAGCAGCGTGAGTACAACAAGCCAGCATGCAACAGGGCAGAAGCGAAATGACATATGCAGCCTCTGCTTCCAGAAACAGATGGAATCCATCACTGGTGGAGTTATTCTTGCCTTGGAGGTTGACCTAATCCTAGGAAACAGGTACATAAATATGACATCACTAAGTAATCCTAAGGAATAATCCCGACATTAAAAAATTATAATCACATCCATACAGTAACTAATCAGCACAGTTGTGAGTTTTACTTAATAGAAACACACTGTAAAGTTCCTGAGTATGCAACGCACCTACAGCCATAGGCAGTGTCAGATATGTATGAATATCCCAGGCTTGCTTTGGGGAGAACTGGAGACAATTGTTCGATCACATTTGGTACCTATTTGCTCATTACTCTGTGTGCTTTTACTATGACTTACTGTGTCTTAACAGTTACTAGGAACCTTAAGTTAGCAGAAGTGAAGGCACGTATCACAAGGGGTACCTGTTGATGTGGGTTAAACGTCCATTCAGCAACTGGCTGAACTGGTCATAAAGAACTGGAATAGCTCGCCGTCTGTACATGCTTGGGACCTATGATGGTATTGATCCTCAAACCAAGGCTGTGATTATCTTTTTAAGGGTCAATGTTCATCAGGTCTGACTAATTATTTGATTTCCATACTACAAAGTTCTTAGGCTGTTTTGTGCTTTTAAACTTGATTTGCTGATGTGTCCCTGGTCCACATTGTTAATCAAAAACACTTTTAATTTATTATTGGCATTGGATCATTCTCCAGTATTTTCAGACCAGCGGCAGTATACATGAATGTGCAGCACTGATGTAACAATCGATGACTTTATTAAACATAAAGACTCATTCTCAGATACTGAAGGTGTCATTGACAGTGTGTCTAGACTTTGCACAATGACTGGAGTAAACAGAGATGTTCTTTAATAGACAAAGCTGGAACATATTGCTTTGACTGGAATATGCTATTTTACAGTGTGCAGCCCCAGAAGTACTGCCACACAAAACTGCGTAGGTTTTGTACCATGAACTGCATCATCTCGGCCTGAGTCTCTGTATTTTGTTCCTTAGTTTAATGTTCACCTTAAGCAAAAAAGGAAACAGCTTTCTAAGCATATTGGTTCAAATTATATGCAGATATCTATATTTTATTCTCCAAAAAATTGTCATGCACACTACAATTCAAATATTTAAAGTTCATGTTTTATTAATTTAGCTGACGGTTTTATCAGCTGAATTTTATACACAAAGGCTTTGTGCATAACAATTATTGGATTAAAAACACTTTTCTTTGAGTAAGGTTGATAAAATAGAATGAATTGCAATCATGTATCGATTATCAGCATCTTAAAGATGTTGGTAATTTCCTCGGCATTGTAAAATCTTTTATGAATGACATGAGAGTGATTTTGGTTGTCTCATAATGGTGATGAAGAAGAATAGGGCTGCAAATCATTTGCTCACAAGATACAAGAACAAGCTTTAATGTGATAAAGGTTTGAGAGGAACATCAAAGGATTTTTTTCTTACTCACAAAGGATGGGAAAGATGGTTGCAGGTGTCTTGATCTTTTCTCATGGTGGCAGAGATTCTGCTGATTTATATTTATGTTCATGGCAGGCCTGCGGCCAGAAATAAATTTCCGGGGTGGAGGGGGGGCAGGGTGTGCCGTACATTTATTTCAACATGGGGTGCTAGACTTCAAGGAGGGTTCAAACTAGTGATTATAATCCCTGGTAACAAATTTGGGGGGGTGGGGGTTTAAACTGGGGTTGGGCAATATATTGATTAAATAATCACATTGGTATTATGAACATTTATATCATTTTAATTTCAGTGTTGTCATACAGTTTAAACACTTATTTACTTGAATAATTAATAGTTGAAAGGCACCACTATTGCACAAATTCCATCAAAATGTGAGTCTGAAGTTGGTGTAATTTCTCAGTATACCTGTCAACTGCTTCAAAAATATCAGTAAAACAATATGGTCATCCTGATCAGAAACACTCAAAACCATCTGTCATATTTAACTTTTTGTCCCTCTACAAATTAATTATGTATTGTGATAAAAATCGATATTGTGAAAATCTCTGAAGATATTGTGATATCATTTTCAGTTTTGGTTACAAGGGTGTGCTAAGGAGAGCTGCTCAGGGCCCAGCCCTAGTCAATGAACAGTGAGACAGACGGAGAAAAAACTTAGTAACAATATGCACTGCCAGCATTTTCTAGTGTTATGCCTTACAACACAAAAGTGTATTTTCATATGATTTCTTTATTAAAATTGGATTTATGTTTTAGCTTTCTGTTTCGCTGTTTATCATGTCATGAATCTGTTTAGGGGCAACTCTAAGAATTTTAAGCAACATCAAAGTAACTAAATAATGACCTAAATTATATCATGATAATTATCGATTATCCCAGCCCGAGTTCAAACCCATTATTTCAGTATATGGCCATGTGCCTTGTTCATGAGGAATCTGCCATCTTGATGACTGGAACATCTTTTTAGCCAATAGAAATCTACAACCCAATTTTTCATTGAATCTATACTGTATATTAATACGTGTTTTTGATAGGGTGCATTGGTGGATTACAGAACAGCTCATTGGCAGTGTTTCCCAATCCAGTCCTTGGGGACCCACAGTCGGACCGCGTGTTTGCTCCCTCCAAGCTCCGGGGACTGTCTGTAGGTCCCCGAAGACCAGGAGTAGAAAACACTGCCCTACGGCATCAAATCCCCAGCCCTGTGGGTTTGATTCCTGCCCTAATGCATGTTATTCCTGCAGCTTTACACTGGCTTTCCTGATGTCTTCACACAGTCAAAGGATACGCAGTTCAGATGGGCCAGTGTGTTACAGTTGCCCTTTGTGTGTGGGTGTGTATACTGTTCAGGGGATGTCCTGTGACGGCCTAACATCCTCTTCACAGTAGATTCTGGGAATGGCTCCAGGCTTGTCAAAGCTCTCCGCTGGATGTGTGGCTCTGGTAAATGTTTGGACGACACAGTTGGAATCACTCAAATGCATATATCCATCAATCAATCTTCCACACTGCTTATTCAGAACCGAGCTGCCAAAGCATAATTCTTTGTCTCTTAAATGGTGTTTCTGTTCAATATTTATCTTTTGCCTTTAATAAAACAATAGCTAAATTGAAATAGGTTTTAAAAGTTTTTAAACAATATATTTAAGTCAATTCATAGAATTGGAATGAAGATTGTCAGGTAATAGAAAAAGCCTGCCATCATATGTAATTATAGTAACAAATTAAAATATGTATTTTTTTCTGACTCTTCTATGATAGTATAGAAATGATGGCATGGTAAAATTTAGTTTTTTCCAAGATAGAATTGCAATACAGTTGCAATAGACGATAACCTAGTGTAAACCCCATCTATTCATTATATAGAGTCATAAGTCACTATAACATATTCTCTCTATGACTGAAAAACATGTCATTTTCATAATGATTTCGGAAACTTTGAAGTTCCAGACCAAGGAACACAATGCAGAAGGATTAATTACAGAGCCTGGCCAATGCAGTACACATCACTCGGGAAGTTTGAATATGGATCTCAAACAAGTACATGGAAAACTGAAGAGTGCTAAAAGCCTTCAATACCAGCTTCATGACTCAACCCCTTGATGTCAAATCACCCTTGGGGCATTTCTGACAACCTTCAATCCAACTGGCTTTGTACAGCAAGCCTTTGTTGGGTACTGCTGTCAAACAGGAAATGACTGTCACGTTGAAGATGATGCTCCATGTATTGCGCGACCCCCCTGCCTCACTGTGCCAGAAGATTAGGAGGTAATTTGCATATATAACGGCACGCTGGGGGATTCGGCAGTTTGGATAAATATTCATTTTATGGCAGAAATATTCAAATCCCGCGAAAGACAAAACAACTCAGAAGAGTGTTTGTCTTTTCTGTGTTTGCTGACTATTCCTTGGCTGTCCTAATGTTGTTAAATGATTTTGCCCCCTTATAATGCCGAGCCACATACGATGTCACTCAAACACAAAGCCCACCTCTCATGCATTCTAGGGACCGTCCAAAACATACAAACCCTTGTGTCAATGGTAATTATTCTTACAGGACTCAAATAAGAGCATAAGGAAACAGTAAACAAAATAAGCCAGCAATTATTTCTATTTTTATTTAGCAGATTGCCCTGTCCCTTTTTTTTTCTTCAGGATCACACTGTCCCTGGAGCAACTGGGAGCTAAGGGCCTTGCAAAAGGACCCACTGATGAAATCACTCTACCAATACTGGGATTTGAACCAGCAACACAAAGCAAAGTATGCTACCTCGCTGTGCCACACCCCAACCCTGTTTCCAATTACAGTCACCATCAATTAGTCTCTCGTGTCCTTCACCCATGTTTTTATACTGTTGTGGTGGGGCATCATCAAGGAGCATGTCTGAAAAATGTATATTAACAAACAGAACACAAATGCAGAACCAGAATGTAAAGGAACCACGAGGGATCAAAACAAGACAGATAAAACATGAACTAATAGAAACTAATCGCTAGTACCCATTAAAAAGAAAAAATTAAAAGAAGAAACAAATCCCTAGGGAAACTAACACTAAAAGTAGGAAGATGTGGGAACCGAGCAAGGAGTAAAACACTAATGACACGGGGAATAACACGTAGTAACAACTACAAGGTGACAACTGAACACTGTAACACAGGACAAACAGTCACAATAACCAACTAAGGAAGAGAACCAGGGGGGTATTCCATGAAGCAGGCTTAAGGGAAAGTCTGAGTTATTTCGACAAGTCAGTCTTACTTAAGTGAGAGTTCCGTTCCATCAACGTGTCTTAAATGAATCCCCGCTGAATTACCATAGTAATTTAGGCCTGCGAACAAGACGGACCGGTCCTGACCAGGCTAACTGTCTCGCTTAGTTTAGCGTTGTCTCAAAGAACGTCCGACGTGTGGGAACAGATTCCCAAAAGATCGTTCCGTCGGACGAAATTCCGCGATCTTACTATTCATGCCATGTAATCTGTTGAATTATATGTCCTCATCTGACATTATATTTTACATTATCTGATTGATTTTTTTTGTTAATCTGTAAGGTGTACCAAAATAACATGATTTTGTTTGAGTTAGCGGGAGAATGATCGAGTGTTGTATATACGTATATTTAAAAAATGGAACCCTGTAGAGAATAAGCAGAGAATAAACACCATCTTTTCTGAAGTACAGCTCCGTGTGATACTTCCATAATATAGAGAATAGAGCTGAGATTGCTACATGATCAATATAATAAAAGCCTATTAAATCACGTCTTAGCATTCCAATTAATTCCGATATAATTACAGTAAAATCCCGTTATAGTGGACTCACTTTTAACGGAATATCGTCTTTAACGGATGAGGTCCGCTGGTCCTGGCCGTGCGCCTTTAAGAACATGCAAAAAAAGCATCGGATATAGCGGACTCGCATATATCGGAATTTCGCTTATAATGGACAAACAATTTGGTCCCCAGGTCCGCTGTTCTGTCGAAAAATACTACTTAGACGTGCTATCGAGCCGTTCTGCGCATGTGCAGTTCCACCGTTTTGGGATTAGGGTTAGGTTTTAGGGGTTAGGGTTAGGGTTAAGGTAAGGGTTTTAGGGGTTTTGGGGGGTTAGGGTTAGGGTAAGAGTTAGGGTTAGGGCTATTGATTAGCACTACGGTAGCATTTTTCGACAAGGCAGCATATATCGACAGAACACCGCTTCTAGCTGTAGTTCTGTACGTTCGGCTATAATGGACATGCAGTTCCGCCTACAAGGCCTGTGGCGTGCCGGTGATATCCAGCGCAGGTAAGTACGTAGTTGGGCTTATTAATAGTCACGCATCTGGTCAGGTATAGTTGGATTACTACATGTACAATATAATAATCTATACCACAAGTATGTCTGCTGAGGTGTAGCACTGTTTTGCCAGGTCCCTTGAAGTCCGTTATAACGGTATTTTACTGTAAAATAAAAGCGTGCCAAAAATAATGGACAACATATACGGTTATTTGTGCAGAACATTTAACACTGATGTGATTTAAAGTATTTTACGGAGATCAAATAATATTATACAGTAATAATGATAGGTAAAATCATCCCAGAAGGTCCCCCACTGGCTATGGGGAACGAACCAGCAGTTTTTACATTATAAGGCGATAACGTACATACTGTAAACTACTTTACCACCCTGCTACTGTACAAAGCCCTTGTAACATTTACGTAACTTATGCATTTAGTCTGTCTGCAATTCATTGCCAAGCCAACTCGCTGGCTGTGTTTATGGATGGATCCTTTTTTAAGGATTACATCTTTGTATTTTTCATACAGCTCCATCAGCAGCGCTTATTCTGCGGCGGAAAGAAACACCGCTCTCGTTTTACAGGCTTTCCGACTGATTTGGTCGATCTATCGTTCATCCATTTATTTGGGCTTCTTAAATATCGCGGGTGTGCGCACTAAGTGAGACTATGCAAGTCTGTCTTGAATGAACCTTGATTAAAACTGAACTGCGTTCGTGGAACGACGTGAGGCTATGTTTAGCGATGGAGGTACTGCAGGTTGAGTCTGACTTTTTTGGAAAAGTCTGCCTTTTTTTTAGCTACTTTCATGGAATACCCGCCAGGGAAGGCAATTAAATACAAACTGATAACCAGGGCTAACAAGGGGTAGGTGTGGACTGTTACAAACTAGGAGCAATGAAGAGCAGGTGAGGTCAATTAACAGATTCAACAGAAAGCGAGGCTAAAAAACAGTGGATAAATATTAGTAAAATCAGAGAATAACAAGGAACCATAACACAAATACATAGATCAAGAATGTAAAAAAACAGTCAAAAATACAAACATGGTTGAGGCTGGTCTCTGGCCAGCCTTGAACCTGCAACAAAAGGGAAGACTGTGTGAACCCATTAATCCACATGGCAGGCAGAGGGACAGTGAAACACTAAGAGCTAACAACCTGAGAAATGACGGGATGACCAGCGACACCCGCTGGACAAATACAGAAATGACACATGGACCAGGGCTGGACTGGAATCGATCCTGGCAGATACTATGGCAGTATAGAATATGGAGTGTTATGGAATGATATATTATATTTAAATATAATTATATATATAGATATACTCTCAGAGACAGTGATCCCGAGGTACCTAAACCACCAGGACTGGAGTTCTACAGATTACAGAGAATACTTTGTAATTAGCATGTGACTGACACGTGAAGCACCAGATGAAGTAAATTACTACTCAAATAATTGGTTCAGCATAGTAAATAAGGACTGAGCAAAAGCCAGCAAACCCAGCAGCCCTTGAGCACTGAAAACTGGCAAACTTGCATGCACATTCATGGATCTAATGCATTTATCCTGCATATAGAATTGTCTTAATTGGTGCTGAGTACAAGACATCGCAACATTTTCAGTTTCATGGAAATTATCTGAAAACACCTACTCTTGCTTATCACAAGCATTGGGTAGCGACCAAAAGAATGAGATAGCGGATACAGGCGGCAGTAATGAGTTTCCTCCACGGGGTGTCTGGGCTCAGCCTTAGAGATAGAGTGAGGAGCTCGGATATTCGGGAGGGTCTCAAAGTAGAGCCGCTGCTCCTCTGCATCGAAAGGAGCCAGTTGAGGTGGTTCAGGCATCAACCTAGGATGCCTCTTGGATGGCTCCCTGGGGAGGTGTTTCAGGCATGTCCAACCAGGAAGAGACCCTGGGGCAGATCCAAGACATGCTGGAGAGATTATATCTTTTGGCTGGCCTGGGAATGCCTTGAAATTCCACAGGAGGTGGCAACTGAAGGGTGATAGATCTGGGCATCTGAAAACATTGTTTCACGTTCCCATATTCCAGTGATCGGGTAACCAGTCATGTAAATAATGTCTAAGCTGTATTTCAGTGCTCTGCATTTTAAATAATGAAAGCTTGCAACACCCTTACCATCTCTCCATCATTCCATAGCAGCTCATCCTGTAGAAGGTTGTGGTGGACCTGATGCCTATCCCACAAATGCAGGGCAGAAGGCATGGATGCTAATCCATTCAAGGCCAATACTTTGCAGAGCAGTCATACACACAAACAATCAAACACGATTGGCAATTTGGAGAAAGCAATTTAGCAAACCATATGTTTTTACACTGCTGGAAGTAACTGGAGCACCCACAGGAAAACTTGCATGGACATGAGGAGTGCATGCAGTCTCCTCAGACACAAAGCCAGGGAGACAATGTTGACATCCATCAATCTCACAGCTATTTATCCTGGTCGGGTCAGAGGGGGCCAGGAGCCTATCCCAGTTAGCACAGGGTACAAGGCTGGGGCACACTCTGCATAGGATGTCAGTCCATCACAGATGACATTAGTATTTTATTTTACATTTTTTCATGAAAATATTAATCCACAATAATAAGTCAGTTGTACCTTTTTTATGAGATTTTTTTAACAAAAACAAGACGGAACAGAACAGAACACACTCCACCCCCACCTCCCCAATACACCCTGAGACAACACCTCAAAGGAAAAGAAACAAAAGACCAACAATGGTCACCGGCACACCCAGGCCCGGAGAACGCAGCTAAAAACTGAGGAGAAAAGAAATAACAGACTTATATCAGTGAGAAATGTCAAAATTAGGAAAGTAAAAATCAAAACAAAACAAAGAAAAGAAGAACAAGGAAGATGGCCTCAGGACATGACCCGCAGCCAGTCCTTGACCAGCTGCACGTCATGGAGCCAGCTCTGGACTGTAGAACCAGACGAGTTGTTAATCCGGGTTGCAGAGAGTTCCAGCAGAAGCAGATCAAGAAAGGTGGACTTCCAGACAGTGGGAATGGCACGATCAGGAGACTTCCAGACAGTGGGAATGGCACGATCAGGAGACTTCCAGACAGTGGGAATGGCACGATCAGGAGACTTCCAGACAGTGGGAATGGCACGACCAGGAGACTTCCAGACAGTGGGAATGGCACGATCAGGAGACTTCCAGACAGTGGGAATGGCACGATCAGGAGACTTCCAGACAGTGGGAATGGCACGATCAGGAGACTTCCAGACAGTGGGAATGGCACGATCAGGAGGCTAATAACAACTTAGCCGCTAAGGAGGCAGACATCAGGAGCCTCCACTGGAAGCGAGAGAGAGAGAGAGAGAAGAGAAGTCCAGGAGAAGAAGGACCACGGGAGACAGGGGAATGGGAGAGGAAGGAACTGAAGAGAGCGATCTGGCCACATAACCCCAAAGAGCAGCCGCTGCAGAACAGTCCCAGAACATATGGAGAAAGGTACCAGGGACCTGAAGGGGACAGAGGTGACATAAGGGGTCAGGCTCTAAGCCCATGAGATGGCATTTCCGGGGAGTGGGGTATAATCTGTGAACAAATTTAAATTGTGTTTGCTGGTGATTGGGATTTTTAGAACAGTTTTTAATATTATGAAAAATAACACTCCAAGATAAGACGGGGGAGTCAGTTGTACCTTATCTTTTCCTTGACCCAACTGCTATACCAAGAGCCATATGTCTTTGTTTGCATCAGGAAGCACAGTCACAGTAGTCGAAGAGGATGTCTTCAAAGTAGGCTGCCAAAGAAAGACACCTTTCATGTCTAAATACTGTCAAAGCATATGCTTTTCATACCCATTACTCCTGCCTGTCATTTGACCTTCTTATTGCTCGTGGGGATGTTCAATAGCAATTACATTAATTGCACTTC
Source organism: Paramormyrops kingsleyae (assembly GCF_048594095.1). Classification (NCBI taxonomy): domain Eukaryota; kingdom Metazoa; phylum Chordata; class Actinopteri; order Osteoglossiformes; family Mormyridae; genus Paramormyrops; species Paramormyrops kingsleyae. The sequence continues at coordinate 11,973,704 of NC_132802.1, read as the reverse complement.
TTGTAGATTCCTCTTTGCTCCATCGAATTCATTCTTTCGGCCTTGAATAAGCACACCCCAGCAACTGACACTGACAAACTTTATTGTGGATTCTGTTATGACCCTCCGGGGGGCATGTCCAATGTGCTCCCCGCACCTTTGATATGGTACTCATGCAAGCTTCTCTGAAAAAAGATGCGATGTTTGTTTATTTGCCGTAAATAACCTGAGCCGTTTGCCTTTAACTGTGATATAAGATGGTCAGCGCTTAAATTCAGGCACTCGTTCAATGCCTTTAACTAACCTTGCTCAGAATGCCAATGAAAAACATGATTCATATCGTACAGTCGAGACTGATAGTGCGCAAGCTGTGAGAATATTCTGAAAACAGTCCTATTACAGAAATCGATTAATCAAGAGAGAGCATTTATTTATTTTTTAAGATTCGTCTCATATATAAAATGACACGGTGGCACAGAATGAAATATCGACACCTTGCAAAGCTGTAGCTGCATCGATTGCAGCACACAAAGCACATCATCGCATTAACTTTGCTTTACTTTTCATTCAGATCTGAGCTGTTACCCTTTGTGGCTGCTCTCTATCATTCTCTCTTTATGTTTATTTACTTAGCAAACACTTTTATCCAAAATGATATACATTACTTTTCTTTCTTTTTTAAGAAAGGAAGGGAAAACATTCTCTAGGAGCCAGTGGTGTTGGAGGGGCATGGATACCTTGGCAGTTTCAGGGGGCCTAGAAACTTTACTGGGCCCCAAATTCGGTGCTACTTTATAATAAGGCTACCCATATAAAGAGATTATGGATGGTTTATAATCTGGTTATTACTTAGGTTGTAACACTTTGTAAATTATAAATAGACAATTCTAAACAAGTTATAACACAGTTTTCCTTTTATTAGTGAGTTACTAGCATTTACTAGCAGCCAAAGGGAGCCTTATTGTAAAAAGGTACCCCAAAATCTAATGCCAGGGGCCGAATCGGCAAAATCCAACCCCAAAATTGCTCAACCGACCACAGGACAGGAACTGCCAACCTTTGGATTAAAAGCATAGTGTCCTAACCTAGTGAGCCACACACCACTCCCCATGCTTTCATTAGGGGTCTTTGCCATGGTAAAGGCCGTGGCAGAGAGAGCTGTACGCTTCTTCACAAGCCGAGAAGCCTGTTCTACAGAAGTAGCTTGTTGCTGAGAGCCGCAGGTTTCAACAGTATCTGTTTGGAGGGCTGATGATCAAACACATTAATTCTGTTTAATGCAGTGCACTTTAGCTCTCTGTGTGTCATACCATCTAATAGTAACATTTCACTGCATATATAAAATGTATTAACTGCTTTGTGTGCCTTGTGTCAATGTGTCAGAAAAGGTTTCACTGCCAGTCCTGCCAGGACCAACACAACAGGGAGACCTGAAAAATACTAGCAGATACCCATTGTTGGTTATTTTTATCGCATGTGTACAATCATGAGGGGATTACTCACCCCTTCCTTCAGGAACTAAAATCCAGTTTATCACCCCAAATCTCTTCCTGGTGGGTTAAGGCGTTGTTGATTTTGGTTGTTCAGATATAAATCCATCTCATCTTTCTAAACTACACACACACTTTGAATCATTTGTTGGTTCAAATCCACCAGATACTCGTACCCAATTAATTTATCTCCACCACATTCAATAGGGTTTCAGCCGCTTACCTTATGACATGATATCGCTCAACAGGAGTCCGGTAGAACGAAACCAGTTCTTCTGGTTAGCAGGGAATCTAGTTAGGAGTAACTGTCACTGAATTTGCAGATTAATGATTTAATCTGCGTGGTGGTGGGGGTGGGTCAATTTTGGCTTGTAGGAATTTTACGATAATGTTCGGAGGGTCGAATGAAAAGTTATTGGTTCAGAGAAACAACCAATCAGAGTGTAGAGGAGGTGGGTGCAAGCAACAGGAGGCAGGACAAAGACATCTGATTTTTGTATAAGTAAAACCCCCATGAGTTGGATAATCAGCTTGGGAGTAAACACTAAGTATGCCATGAGGTTGTGTCTCTGTGCATAGCAGAGCAAAAATTTGGTGTCTAACCGGAAGTGGCTTATGGAGCTGGTGTTCTAACGAGTTACAGGGCTTGGAATCATTAAAAAAAAAAAACAGGTTCTCCATGACAAAGCAGTTACACGATTTTAAGTTACCCTGCATCAGTACCAGCTGTTGCACAATCTGCGCTCGAAAAGCACAAACAGTTTCATGCATTTATTGTATCAACCAGAAAGCAAATGTGCATAGCTGACGGGTGTTAGCTGCTGGCAGTGTGATCAGAGCAGGCATGCAGGTGAGCAGGAAGCCAGTGGCATGAACAAGCAAGCGGAAAGCTGGCAGGTTTACTGACTGGAGCTGCATGGCGTGATGCAAACATGATCCGCCATGAGCACCAAAGATTAGCATGTATTCTGCTAACAAAAAAGTACAACAAAAACACAGAGATGCACTGGTGAACTTAACAATGGAATACAATAGTGATACTCTATCGATCCCTCTGGGGATATTGTTTTGTCTCCTATCCCATCTCGCTCTCCATAAGACACACACACACACACACACACACAGGTGAGCCTGGGGGTCACAGCTCAGGTTCAGGCAGCATCCAGCACCACTGGAGCTACTGGGAGTTAAGGGCCTAGTGCAAGCGCTCAGCAGTGGGATACAAACCAGCGACCCACCAGTACCGGGAAGAGTTCAACCTGATATTACGCAAGATCACACGGAACCAGGAAGCTCCAGGCCAATGAAATTGACCAATTATTTTGCACAAGTCATCTCCAGTTAAATGTGAAGTAAAGCATTCTGGGTAAAATGTAAAATAGTTAGGAATTAACAACTTTAATCATAACATTGTTTTGCTTCGTAATGTAAAGGATTGGTTAGGCATTTTTAAAAAATAACCTTTTTTATCATATTCCTGAAGGAAAAATAATACAATTGCAGATGGAAGCCAGTCACCCTTGTCAAAAAGTTCATCTTTTTGTTACTTTCCAGAAGCCAGGCAGTGTAAGCTGAACGCTAGTTAAATCAGTCCCTTTCTGCTATAACCCTGTACCGACCTGGACTGACCATATGGCATTTTCCCGATGGGCTGATGGAATTGTGGGCTGGCAAAATGTGATAATTTGATGTGGGGACACCCCCCACACACCTTGCTGCATGGGCAAATTGTATTCTAGTTATGTATGTATGGTGGCCCTGTGCGGCCAAAAGTCCAGTGCCGATTTTTAATCCTAGTACAGCCTTGCCCTGCACTGCAGCATATGTTAATGCTAACATGCAAACAAGTGCCATTCTTGTCACCTGCTAGCTGTCATGCAGAATAGCTGTGCATTATTACTGCAACTAAGTGAAAAGGAGCTATATCCTTTTTTTAGATTCACTTCAAGATGTAAAAAATCTGTTACTTGAATCAATAATTCTTATTGTCTAAATGGTGTCTTTTGAAGGAAAAAGGAAGAATATTTCCAAGCCGATATAACTGGCTTTATATATCCAGTATCCGCTCCCATTGTGCCTTTGAATTCCCCTTCAAGCGAGAAGTCAGAAGTAAGGCACCTATTACATTTATAATGTAATGTTACCTTGTCTCCTTGCTCAATACTACAATGGGGGCACTGACCTTCATTATAATTTTAGATGCTCAGCCCAAGGCGTGGTGGATTAGACCATAATGTTACTTCCTGAGAGACCCCCGGAAGAGTTTGTTCAGACAAGTGTGGTGTAGAGGGATGACCACATGCAGCATCCATGCTAAAATGTTCACGGTTCACGTGAATAATGAAACAGAGTGAAGGTGATGTGGCCGTTGCACTGCAGCAGGCTGCGGTCAATCAAATGTTTCGTGTGTCTGGCTGAGAGATAAATGGTCTCAGTAACAAGTAAAGGAGATGCAGCTTCAGGGATAGAAGACTGCTGCTCCACCTTCAAAAAATACCTCAAGTCCCATCTGTTCCAGGAATACCTCTGCTAGCCTGCACCGCTCCATATTCCCTGAATGCTCTTAATGCTGCACGTTATGCTTTTTAATATGTTCTTGCTTTGTTTGGAAGATGTTGTGTAGCTCCTGTTCCCAGACTGCTTACCAGAGGTGTAGTTAGAGATGGATGGATAGGGGGCCTGAGGGGGGGATGGTATACATATATAATATAAAAAGCTATTCATGACTCAAGCCAATAAATACACATTTATTTGGGGAGGCTATAAAACATTTTAGGGTGGATAAAGCCCCCCTAAAATAGGCCTAGCATTGCCCCCGCTGCTTATACTTGTACCTGAGATCAACTAGCTGTACGTATGTTTGTATTGTGCTATTTACCTCGCTTGTATGTCGCTTTGGAATAAAGCATCTGCTAAAAAAAAATATAATGTAAAATGTAATGTGCTAATGGAGAGAAAAACAATGCCGTACAAATCGGGCACATAGGTTCAGCTTTCCCAGAGAAAGCCAAGCACCAGGCAAGTATGGTGACCAGTGTCATGCATCCAAAAGGCGATCGGATCTGATCAGTTCACCAGGCTACTTTGATAAAACTTCAGCAACGCTTAGCATCCCACTCCATGACTCCATTTTGACATATATAAATAAAACATGAAATGAAATGCATTTATTTATATAAAGGGTATGGATACACCAAGCGTTTAGGAAGAGAACAGCCTTTTCCTTGAATAGATGTGAGCCTGTAGCTGGTTTAAAGTTTCCTTTGTGTGTAATCCCTGTGGCCAGACGACGAGGGGCTAAAAGTTCAACAGCTCGCCCAGAAGTTTTAAGCGTGAACATCAGGACTTAGCTAACTTTCTGAGCGAAACCCTTCGAGGTAGCTAACCCCTGGGAACGAAACTTGACGAAAATGGGGCTCTGAGGGGCACACGCACACCTCTGTGACTCACCGCCGAGGATGGGAACATTCTTCACGACGTGGCCTTGATGTCGCTGCCCCGTCCTCCTCCACTTCATCCTCTCTGCAGGCAGCGCCTCACCGAACAACCGCTGTAAATAAAACACGCGCAGGTTCTCCCTGCAACATAAATCCAATCACTTGTTACCTTGAGATGCTCCCTTTGACTGATTTCTGTTGAAAATATACAATCTGAATGGTATATTGAGCTGCACAGCTTCTAGCCAATAAAGTGTCTGATTTGTGACCAGATGGTCCCTGGGTCATGTCTCGAGGGAAACGGCCCTTTTGTATCACACGTAGGCCAAGGCGCCTGGATAAATGGGTAGGGTGCCGGCAAACCTGAAATCAATCAGAATGCACGCGTCTGCTAGGAAATTGAAACTGCAATTTAGCAGCTATTGATTAAGGTATCTCCATCACAAAGCGCGTCAAATCGCATCAGCGACAATCACCGAAACATAATTGAAAAAGAAATGCAAAAGGGCTGAGAGCCATGTTTTCCGGGGACCAGGGAAGTATACAAATGGGCACCCGCCCCAGATACAAGCTGATTGGCCCCCTGAGTGCTGTCCCACATCATTTCACCTATTCAAAACATATTATTGACTGATGATAAGGTTGGCCCCACTGTATGAATTACAACCCCTCTTATGCCCTCCACCTTAAAAAACCTTAAACAGGCTACACCCGGCAGTCAGGACCGCTCCTCACAGAAAGCTGATTGGTGCTCTTGTCTCTGGGATGTGCAGAAACACAACAGCATCCAGCCTGGCAACAGCTTACCTATTACCTATTCTATTTTTCATTCAGTTCAATCAGTTAATATATAATAAATATCTGCAAAATGTAATGAGGTAACTAAGACTGTTACATGACACACAAATTGAGAAGCCAGCAGCCCCCATTGACATCTGATCTATTTTGCAACTTGGACAAGAACTTTCAGATCTGCAAGATGGACTTACAGAAATCACACTGTTCTTTAGAATAATGGTCACTGGCAAGAATGGTTGTTTATACTTATCTATCTGTCTGTCTGTGTGTCTGTCTTTCTGTCTGTTTGTCTCAACCCATTTGAGGGTGTTCATGATACATAAATTTCAGTTTAAGATTAAGATCAACTTCATTGATCCCAGCGGGAAATTCTGGAAATTTGCTGTTCCGCTGTTGCTGGCTTGAACCTGTTTTTACCTCATTAGCCAGATGGGTTGTTTTTGCCTCTACCTCCTTTTGTATCCTCCTCTAAAGGAGAAACAAAAACCCTCTTATAACCCAAAAAGGTGTTGACTAAGCCACATTGCCTCGATGGTTTCCTGTATATGAACCCAGCGAAAATGTGGCCTTGATTTAGTGCCTGTGAATTTAGCAGTGAAACAGTTTTTGAGATTATCCTCAGGAAAAGTGATCACAGAGAATTTGGGAAGCTGCTCTATTTTCTCGGCCCGCGTGAGGATCAGAAAGCTGGTCCGTCAACATCTCCCTTGGGTTCGGTGGCTTGGATCTGCCTCGCTACAGAAGCATTCATACAGTACCCACACAAGCTGTTTCAGGAACACTTTTTTTCCAAGGGTCATCTCACAGCTGAATGCTAAGAAGGAAGGATATAACTCGCACAAATAGAAACATTGCAGTTTCACAGAAATATTCATTGTGCAATATGCATGTACAATAACCTACAATAATGGTTAGGGTTACCATATTTGGTGAGATGAAAAAGAAGGCATGTACAGGGATCAGAAAATTAATGGATTGTCACGTTCACCGACCAATCAAATATTGTGTATCTCATGAATATTAATGAGTATTCAGTTCACTGGCCAATAGGGTAGTGCTCTTATGAATATTAATAAGTTTCCCCTAACCACCCTGCAAAATAAAAATTTGTGTCCGGAGAAACCCAGACCCATGCTTAAAGTTAACTCTTGTTTTACAATATACACGCAACTGACACAATATACTTGCATACAAGTCTATAGTTACAAACCGCTAAGTGAACATTTGTTAAACTTCAAGCAAACAACACGATTCACTGTTAACACAAAAACAAAAATAAAGCGTCAAAGTGCCAATGGTTTCTGGAAGTTGTTGTCATTCGTGAGCAATTCGTGAGGATACATCATTTAATTTTTAAAGTAAATGGGTACATGAGTCTTGCAAATACTGTATAATGATAAGATTGTATAAGTGGCTGCTGTATATTGAATATTGGTGCCTTTTCCTTCCCTTGGTACTCCACTCTAACTTGCAACACTGGGTAATACAGGTTGCGGCGCTAAACCCGGACAAACCGCTGATTTTTGACAAACCGCCCAGATACCTGGACAGGGGCCCAAAAAGAAAACGTCCAGGGAAACCCAGGCGTACGGCAACCCTACTAATGGTTATTTGTCACTCCTGTACTTTATGCTGTGTTATTTTTTACCTAATTTGTCCTTTTATGTACAATTTACTCTTTTGTATACTGTTGACATCTTTAATCTATCTTTTATTTCGTATTTGCAAGTCACCAATGTAATCTCGTTTTGTGTAACACAATGACAATGAAACCTTTGAATCTTTAAATCTCAGTGTGAGCAACAAAAATATGATTTGTGTATGTTGCCTGAGCCTGTTAGTAAACACGTGTCGATGAAGCTAGGATGAATTCTGATGTCTCGCAATCGAGCTTTCTAACAAGTGAAAACGAGCACGTCAATCTGAAGACAATGGGACTGGAAATCAAATACGACCCAGTGGCAGGTGTTTGAGTCTCTCATCCATCGACGTGATCAGGCAAGCTGAGCCAGCACATCTCACTGGTCTCCAATTATACCCCCTAATTACACACCAGCACAGTTCATATATGAGGCTCCCAATACTGTTTTTGTTAAGCAACAATGAAAATGCATCTGTCCACATTGCAAAGTTCAGGCCACGCCAGATGTGTTCTGGAATACGGAATACCAAAAAACATGGGATACACTGTTTGATTTTCAACCTTTTAATGCTGGAATAACAATACGATGTTTTGCATATAGATGCAAATTATAATTGGAATTAGCAAAACTTGATGCCTGGTTGCAGAAAGAGCAGGTTGCTTTGGAAATAAAATAAAATGACACGATATCATCAGTGGAGTAAGGTTTATTTATGTGAGTTCTCACAGAGACACCCTTCATTTTAGTGTTCATCTCACCTCTCAGATATTGTGGCACAAAATGTATAAATGTAGTGTAAGTGCGTGTTTATACTTCAGACTGTAGTGTCTTCAGTTCTAAAACCTCATCAGCCTTAATGTGTCACCCCATTCATTTGGGCTTGTTGCAGGAAATCATTTAGAAATAAGACATAAACCAATTAGAATTCTCCAAATGCACCATGTGGGTAGGATGCAATCCTGGCCACAAAGTGAACAGCATACATGATATCCTTGAGAGAAAAACCATCTCAGATGCTTCCATGGCAACGACGAGCGGAACAGAAAATACACTAAGGTAGATGTATATGTTCCTACCTTGTGTGTTCTGTGTGTTCTTGTACTGATACTGATCGATAACATAACAGAGGAATAAAGAAGGAAATTCATGAGTACTAGAAAACTTGTCTTGAAGGAAAAAGGTAGAATGTCATGCTTTTTAAATCTAACTACTATGGATACACCTGGAAACCAACAGGAGATCAAAAAAGCATCTAAAATGTTCCACACAGAACTATGGTCCCAACCTTGGCTGAAGTACAAAATCTGTGTTAATGTCCTTGAAGATTAACCAGGGAGAGCAAAGCCCAAGTGTGCTACACTGCAATTAGAGCCGTCTTCATGAAAGCGGCTCACTGCAGGCGGTCCACTGGTCCTGGCAGATGGTGGGACAGGTTGGATCAGGCGGAAGTGTCTTAGCACTGCCCCTGGATTCCCCCGCATCACCAATCAGTCTGTGGGTCCCAGTGCCGCACTGCGCCATACAGCAATATTGGGTATGACCTCTTCTGTAAGGTGACATAATTAAGCTAGCTGTAACATTAGAAATGTAAAAACTGTCATTCACCATTTCCAAGATGGCTCAGAGTGAGAGGTATGACCTCACAGTTGGGGATAAAAGATAAGATCAAATCAATAGTTAATAATAATGTTTGATGTTGCACTTCTCATCATCGAACTGTCGTATTAGGTTCATGCTTTTTTGAAATATGTTGTGTAGCTCTTGTTCCTACTATTTACACTCATACCTAGGCAGTCGGCACAGGTGCACCTATGCCTAGTCGATTACATGTTAGTACATATGTTTTTGAAATGCCTGGATTGTATGTCACTTTGGGCAAAAGCATCTGCTAAATAAAATACTTGTCAATAATGATTGACATGCTGAATAGGGAGTGGAAATGGTACAGTTATTAATTAAATTACTATGGATGGTTGCTGGATATATATATTTTTAATTTCTCTGGAAATGGAAAAAGCTTTTTTTCCAGTACATTCAGGGTCACCTACAGCTCATAACAGGCAGCACAGGGTACAAGACCCAGGTACCTGGTGTCAGAGGCAGATGTATAAACATCTATGAGGGTGTTTGAGATGCCAGATATGCTAACGGCATGTCTTTGGACTGCGGAGGGAAACCCACGCAGCGGACGGAGAACATGTGAACGGCACACAAGCAGGGCAGGGGTGGGATCCCATCCCCCGACCGTGGAGATGCCAGGGTGGGATCCCATCCCCCGACCGTGGAGATTCCAGGGTGGGATCCCATCCCCCGACCGTGGAGATGCCAGGCTGCATGCTGCCCTCTTCTCAGTAGGCAGGAAGCAAAAACAACTTTAAATTTCAAATGAACCACATACTGTAGCATCCTCTGCTGTAAACGTTTTTAAATTTACCGTAATTAAATTCAAATGTCCAAATGTTTTATTTGGCATATTTATTTTTTATACACTTTTCAGAGATTTCACTGACCAGTTTTACTGCATCTTTTTAAAACTTTAAAAGAGGAGAATCTACCTGGATATGACATAAGAAGTAAGGGATACATTCATCTCCAATTTTACTATTGTTGGTTTCATACAAAGCCATTTTAAATTGTTTGTTGATACATTGGCCATAATCACTGGTCATACATATGCACATGATTTGAAACACATAATGTGTATTTGTTTTGCTCTAAATGTGCTAACATGGTCCTTTGGGTTTGCAATGAAGCTGTGGACATTGATGGAAGAACCTTTTTCCGCAAACAACCTTCAGCGATTCCAGAACCGAAGCACAAAATATGTCCATTTCTACAAAGACCTACTGATACTATGGAGTTAGTACTGTGTCAAAAGTATTTATATAATTTAAGTGCTGTAACTTGCAAGTTCTTTCTGTGAAATGCAGTTTCTTTTTTGTGCTTCATCAAGTGATGAGTCTTCATTCACATTTCCTCATTGACAACCTGTAACTTGTACCTAGTTACCTGTAAGAAAACATGATCGTGCATGGAAAAAGTATGTCATTTTCAAAAATATCATTTTTATTTTTCCTTATTTAAAACACATTTCTTTTTTTATAATTTTTTTAAATACAAATTATTTTATAAAACATTTTTTGAAGTGATTTTTTGATTGACTCTGCAGTCAATACTGTTACTTAAAAGGCTGCAGTTGACACAAGCACTGAAATAAGGAAAGCCTCAATTTTCTGTAATTAAGCAAATTAATTCTATTGTTTCTGTAATGTGCTTGGGAACGTAAGATAATTACAACCATTAAACATGCTTGTCTCTGAAAACAGAATATGTGTACCGACAGATAATCATTTGATTAAAACTCAAAGCTTGGATCGTCTTAATTACTGGATACAGCTATGCTTTATTTTAGTTTTGGAGAGTCAGGAATCACTTTATTTACTTTCAGTTCCAGCCCAGGAATTTTATCTAAGGTCTAGACTATCCAAGCCAGGTGCACAATAAGAAATCTGTCTGGCTCATAAAATCAGGTAGATTTTTTTCCCTGATCAGCAGAAAAGCAAGACAGAGAACATTTGCTTGCAAGCACATTTTAAAATACTTCATAACTCATACAAAAAATATGTATTTACTAATGTAATAAAGGGTCCTGATGTCTGAATAAAGAGAAAGACAAAAGGCTTTATTAACAAAGCATAAGATCAGCTTATAAGCTGAAGCGAATGTGCGTGCAGGCTGTACTGATAGCTCAAAGTCATGATTTTTCACTGGATTTCATGTGCCTTGCAGGGAAACTCATTGTTCCCTGGGGCTCTAATAGGCTTTGAGGTAATCCACGTTCTGAACACCTTGAGCTCACACACAGGGGCATATACAAAAAACGGGGACACACGCACACACGCCGACCTGCTCATGTAAGTCAGTGTGTGTTATCATTTCCCCCCCGATACGCAGCCCACAGAGCACCATGAGTCAGCAAAAGACACACTGATGCTTTCACAAGGCAAGTATGTGCTGCAGACATGGTTGTAGAACACAAAGATTCAAACAGAGGAATAGTGCCTGGAGGTTACTGACTCCAGGGGTAGCAGAGAAGAAGCCAGAACCCCGGAGCTACTGCACTCTGTTGTCAAGGCCCAGGTGAGGAAGCTCTCTCTGCATACAGTATATAATGGTGTGAAGAAGCTCTTTTATCTCAACCTTTTGCTGTATTAGTGTAAGACAAGGTCCGTCCATCCATCCACCAACTTATCTTGGTCAGATGCAGGAGAATTCTTAATTTTCTTTTTTTTTTCTTAATACATTCATTCTTTAAATAAGTGTTTCTCAACAGACAGTCCACATTTTTGGTCCCTCCCAGCTCCCAACACGCCGGTACCAGGTGTTCAGTGCTCTTGATTGCTTACTTCATTCTTGATTGTTTGGTTCAGACGACGGGAGCTGGGAGTGAGCAGAAACGTGGACATTCTGACGCTCCCTGGGGATTTGGCTGAGAAACACTTTCAAATTTTCACTTTTAAGAATGAATTCAAATTCCTTTTAGTTTTTCATACTTATATGTACTTATAATGTGGAAGTTTTGGGGAATGGTTAAGTTTAGGATGCAAAAACAATGAATGGAAGGTATAGAGCCATATTTTAAACATTTTGATTCAAGAAAGTATTTTGGCAGCTCACACTCGGACTTGAAGCTCAGCTATCAGTAGGGCTATTTGCATTAAGAATGCATAAACACAGAAGTGCCGGCAGAGCGCGGCCTTTCCAGGTGGCGGCGCCGAGGGCTGTGGCTGGCGGCTTGTCAAGCAGGCCAGCTGCAGCGCCTTTCAAGCCCTCCACCCACAGTTATAAGGGTGAGGCCGAGGAGAGGTAGGAGAGAGAGGCAAAAGATTGTGGGCTCTGGCTATTTCTGTTTCTGAACCCAGATTCCCGTCGACATTGGCTGCCCACACACAAGGACTGCTGCCTCGGACTGCCTCGCACTGCCTCGCCTCGGCCCAACCTGAAACCCTGAGGCCCTGAAGTGACCTCTCAATGGGATCTTGCTCGCATTTGGCCTTTTCCCTCTATTTGTTTTCATTTGTCTTTCTTAATGACATTACCCACCTGGGCATATTTTCTCCGACCAGTCCTTCATCCCCTCCAAGGAACTTGTTATGATTGTTTTACATTTTATTTATCATCTGCTTATATCCAAGGTGACATGGATTTTTTTTTTAAGAAGGCAGGGTCAGACAGTCCCTTTGAACCACCCCAAGCTGCTGAGCTTCATACCACCCCACAAAAACAATAATTAAATGTAGTATTGTATTTTATAGAAATCAATTCTTCATTATGACAAATAGCATGCTATATTTATGACTGAGTATTGATTAAAATATACATTGTGATATTTTATTTGTTTTCTGGTGTGTTGGCGCCCCGTCCTGGGTTATTCCCTGCCATGCACCCATAGCTTCCAGGATAGGCTCCTGATCCCCCCCAACCCTGCATAGTACAAGCTGATATAGAAGATGGATGGATGGATGGATATTTTTCATGTTACCAAAATTTATAATTTTTTTATTTTAACATAAAAATGATATTTTAAATTATGTTGCTTGGGTCAGATTAGGGTACATATTTCCTTTTGTCAGGCCAGTAATTTCAGGTCAAATTAAACAGCCTTTGAGCAGAGTTCTTATCCAGCCCACATGTACAATTTAAGCCAAAGAATATTTTAATTATGAAGACATTGTTTCATGATCCCTTGTAAGACACAATATGTAGACGAAAAAAAGAGCAGACGGAAAGCAGCTGGGTGAGCAGAAAATTGCTGACAGAGCCGGGGGGTAGTCCTCAGAAGGACATGTCACCATATTTCACGTGTCACTGTCCAGAAGGTCACTGGTTCAAATCCCGTGGCTGCTGCAGGGGAGCTGACCAGGTTTCACTCTCACCTATGTGTGTCATAGCAGACCTGGATGGAATGCAATGATTGGATCCTGTTGTTATTACTAACAGACTACAACTATAAAAGCATTCTATAAAATATGTAAAACACACATGAAATATATGATGGCCAGTACAAGATTTAATTCGTTAAAGTGGAATGGAATAAAGGTGCAGAATATCTAAAGTAAACATACAGAGGGAGCATAAGAAGCAACATCTATGAATATCTAATATTAAATCATGTGGATTTATGGTACAGTACAAGAAAAATCGGTAAGGAAGGATTGAAAAGCCTCTCTTTAAATTTAGTAAATCAGGTAGCAGCAGGAAATATATAACATACATATAATAACATTTTGTGAATGATTGTGCAGTGATATACATCTAAAAACCTGGCTTCATTGTTAAACAAAAATGGCATTTGGATTTAAGTTTCTGCTGAAATCCTGATAGAATCTGGTGAATATAATAAACGCAGGTAAACTAGCAGACACCGGAAACCACTATAATATTTTGGAAGTACTATCAACCAAAGCCAGTAATAAATAGATCAAATGATATGGAATTCCACAATGACCAGCAGGTTTAGACAAGGTTAATAGGAAGAACACACAATCTGCAATATTCCTCTGAATATGACAAAGCAGAGCAATACCTAATCAGATCAAAACAAAAGAATTAAACTTGGGTACGGATTTTAAAAGGATTTGATGGAAAGCAGAAATGGTCAGTACTGACATCAGCGATTTGCGTTCATCTTTAAAAAATCTTTGAGATCAAAACACACCCTTTGCTATTGTAATTACGTAGGATTAGTCAGGTAGATCAGAAGTAACAATACAGTAACAGAACCATGGTGAAGAATCAATGAAATGCCCCAGCATACAGTATATTACGGGTTTTAAGATACTATACAGCACATTCCAAACAAAAACAAATTGTACTGTCACTGTAAATAAACATTAAACAGCTTGGAAAGAAGTATAGATTCCACACAAGTATTGATTGTTCCCATATGTCTAAAATGAGCTCTTAAGGAGCATGGAAGGTACAAGCCAATGTAATGATTCTGATAAGCATTTTGTCAATTTTTCAGATCATGAGGAGACTGGCTATACTTGGGAAAACACTGACAGCAGAGACGTATGACCTGTATATCAAGATGCATTTTTTAACATTTTTTGAGAATGTTATGAAGAACATCAAAACAGGGCCTTTTCCATCTGTGGTGCCAGAAAATGTTGGAGACCAGCTACCCAAAGAAGCCTGCAGCAATGAGCAGATGCTGCAGGATGCTGTAAATCCCAGTGTCACAGAGATCTCCTCAAACATCACTGAACATTGTGAGAAGCAACTGGCAGAGAATGGGAAATAGGTTTAAGACAGCACACATGGCTTAGGAATACAAGCTGTTTGCTCTGATTAGGGTAAAACAGACTGTGAAGTGCCACAGGGCTCTCTCTCTCTCTCTCTCTCTCTCTCTCTCTCTCTCTATATATATATATATATATATATATATATATATATATATATATATATATATATATATATATATGTGGCATTGATGAGTCTATTCACTACTTAAAAAGGCTGTAATTTTGAAATGGCGACAGTAAAATAGGAGGTATCACAATGGGGGGAGCCGGGGATTAAGTTTCATTATAAGAAATGAGAAAAAATCAAATCAGCCCTAGAATTTTCTACATACTTACTTCTCTACTTCTGAAAATGGTAAAATGATAAAAATGACATTCTTATTAGTTATTGTGATACATTTCTTGGTTCCCAAATTATTAAATAAAATGCCACAATATGAGTCCAAATAATAATTAAAGTGCGTATCTAAGGCAGTGATTTTATAAGATACAATGTCACATTTTATCCCCTTTTGTAATACATGGCTCTGGTCACCAAGGTTCACAAAGGACTTCAAGGACAAAAAGCACGTGGCGAGTCTTAGCTTATTGAGACACTCTAACAGATCTGGGTCTTTTTGGCATGGAAAGGGGAAAATTAATGGTTATATTTAGGACCATTACAGTGGCCATTGCTAGTGTGATAAGAGAGAGAGAACACTTTCCAGAGCCATAAGTATATATAAAGTATCTGAAATAAGACACAAAACTTTCTAGATGTTGTCAAACTTCTGTGATTAAACCTGATATTTAAATATTTAAATAACTTAATGGCCCATGATAAGCTTTACCCTACTTATCTAATAATCAGCCATGTCGTCAGCTTCCTTGATCTAATTAGATATTGTTGCTATTTCTAAATCCTGTGGCCAAATACTATAACCAGAAGCATGTGTTAACGGTGTCAAGCCGAATACATTTAAGCTTCCGTTAATGTCATAGCTGATATGCATCATAACAAAAATGTATCACGACAAACAAAGACCTACATTTTAAACAGACTGACCTGTATTTCTTCATACCTAAAAACCAGATTAAATTTATGACTTTGATGACATTTTCCCAACATTAATCGTTCATAAGGAGAACTGAAATTGGACTCGTGGAGTTTGAAAAAACAGTCGATGTAATGAGAATGAGGCCATATCTGTAATGTATGGCAAAGAGAAAAAGCACCAAAAACACATTTTTTAACAGTGGTTGTCACATTTGTGCAGATTTCTTCCTACTGAACTAAACAAACGACCAACCTTTGTTCTAACAAGAGAATCTTGTTTTATTGGTTCACCTGAAAAATAAATAAGTCCTTTTCTGTATTCACTGTATAGATAGTGCTGGCCTCAACTTTGAATATGCATTGGACTGTGGGACGTGCATCTCATGTTATGGGGGGGGGTCTAGATGCCATGTTTATGTTCCTCAAAATTCTTTCGGATCTTTTCTGGATTGGATCTCGTTCTTTAATCAGGCCGATCAAAGGTTGCTAGGCAACAGGGTTGAATAATGAGATGCTTTCCATGGCGACAGCAGCTTTACTGGTAGATGAAATTAATCCCATTAGGTATAGTGGGTACAGCTTTGATTGTCTTTAGCACCGGCATCACCCTCCTGCTGGAAGTGTCGACTTTTTTCGCTTAAGCACAATCCAGATGTCACAAGGGACCTATAGACATAAAGGTTACAATAAGGAACAGAGTGATTTTACAACTGTTACTCCTGTTAGCAGTGTCAGCAGTGTCATTCATGGCACCTATAGCTGTGAGGAAGGTCTATGAGGTTTTTTCCCCTTCTTCTGTATTGAGGTATATTGCACCTTTGTTTTATTGTACTAAACCAGTAATATCAATATCTGCTAAAATCAAGAAACTCACACAGAGACAAAATCCACCCATGTGCCATGAAGATGTTTTTCTGTGTGTTTTAAAGTAGGGCGGCATGGTGGTGCAGTGATTAGCACTGTTGCCTCACATCTCTAGGATCTGAGTTTGAGTCTTCGCCGTGGCCATGTGTGTGTGGAGTTTACACATTCTCCCTGTGTTGTTGTGGGATTTCCTACAGGTACTCTGTTTTTCCCCCCAAATCCAAAAAATTGCTGGGGTTAACTGGAGTTACCAGCTTGTGTGAGTGTGTGAAGCTGCAATGCTGTGAAGCTACATCCTGTATTGTTCCCTGCCTTGTGTCCATATGCTCTAGATGGATGGATGCATTCATTTAGGGTGATGTATAGTGCAGCTGGTTAAGGGTTATGCCAGTGTCTCATTGGTTGTGGGTTTGAATCCCTTTGGCTGGCAAAGGAAGCATATCGCTACTAGGCCCTTGACCAAGGGCCTTAACCCCAACTGCTCCAGGAGCAAAAGGACAGCAACCCACTGAAAAACTCGCTCTCACCTGATTATTTATATATGCGTGTCTGTGTCTCTCATGGAGAGCAAGATGGGATGTGTGAAGACTTCCCAGTTTCCCCACAGGGATGAATAAAACACCACTGATGTATTTTTCACCACATACTAAAATTCCAGCTTCCAACAGCCAGGAGCTGTACAGAGGGAACCCCAACAATCATTACTGCCTCTCAGCCTCACAGAGGACACATCTGCTGGAATATTCTGGGGAATGAAGAAGAAATGAGTAACCCCAGTGCAGACGATCAGGAGCTGAGCATGATTACATGCCTGGGTCTTACTTTGGCCTGTGCTCTACCCGGGAGTGAATCCCCGTCTCTATCGGCCTGCACTACCTTATCAAAAAATGAATGTCATTTTTTTGCAGGGAAAATCCAGAAGGATTTAGCATAGAAGCCATGCATTTTGAAGTAGATCTATGCTAATGAATGCCCCATGTAATTACATTAAAATGTGCGTTAATACCTGAAAACCCAGCTGCAGAAATAACAGGCAAAAGAAAAATGCAAGAAATGAAACAAACAAAAGACCACATCGTATTACTGATTATTTTACCTTGGTCTTATTTCCATGTAAGGATCAGCATCACATCAAGCAAAATTACGTAACAAAAATATTATCATTTTGCTTCCTAATTTTGCCTGTCCATTGTTTTTTTGTGTTGTATATATGTAGTTCATAGATATTAAGTACTTAAATGCACTTAAACATATTTCTCTCTATTTATATATCAGGCCTGAGAATTCAATCTCATGCACAATACAATTAACAGAAATATTTAATCCTGAACCTAACACAACCAGATCACCTGACCGGATAATGAATTATATTTGAGTCTTGGTGCAAAACTGAGTCACTGCATTCTGAGCTCAACAATAAATTATTTTTTTGTCATCGTAAATGTTAAAGGCATAACCACGTATTTTATAAAGCTGACTGAATTTATACATTTATAAAATTATCCCAATGGAATGATGAGTTGTCATATACTGGAAAAATATAGGTTTTCATTTTTGCAGTTGACTGGCATCCTGTCTAGGGTGTGCTCTGCGTGAGAGGTTTCAGGCTGTTCCTGATCAGATGAAGTGACTAGAAAATGAATGGATAGATGGATGGATGGAATTCTCTAACTGCTATACGGTGTTATGCATTAATCAATACTGCAATAAAATGGAGCATGATTGCAAGAGGTTTTATGGTAACAGATTTAAACAGTTCCAGAACAGCTATTAATCTCTATAATGCTATAAATGTATTAAAAACAAATGTATAATGATGTGCAAATTGCAAAAAATAACCATAATCTATAATTTACAGTCATTCTCTTCTGTATTAACAACTAAGATGATGTTACAGGAATCCGAAGCTACTCTAAAACTCTTACAATGGCAGTGATTGATATTGTGTGCTCAGTAATGTTGAGCAGTGAGGCAGGAGGTGAGGGAGGGGGGGCAGGATGTGGCCCCATCCCTCCCCATTAGTGACCTCTGCTCACAGCTGGCCCTAGCACTTCTGTGCTGGGGTGCTGCTGCAACTTATGGAATACAAGCATTCTGAGGCAAGTCCATCAAAGTCTGATAACTGCAGGCTAGAAAGATTTAGAGCTTGCAGGAAAGCACTATTCTGAGCTCTAGAGCCATCCTCAGGAAACAGCTCATAGAATATTAGATATGGGAGACCATTAAAGAAGCTGCAACCACCCATACTGAGTGAGGATAACAGGAAACACATTGTGATCACCGACTGATGTAGCAGTAATGGTCGTCTAACAGCAGGGTCATTAATAACAATACGCAGGCATTTTCTGCTGTTGTTCTTCCATCTCCTTGATGATCATTACGTGCTACACGTTGAAAGCGATACTGCCAGGCCGACATAAAAAGCTGCAGTTGCCGTTGTGTCTTTGGGCATGCTAAAATGACATTTACATAAAAATTAAATAAAAAATAATTATACACTGCAACATCTGCTGCATACCTTAAATGTCCTTGTAAAAGCAGAAACTCGCATGGATGCCCCGGGGCGAGACAAAGTCAGCTGACAAATTTATTCGTCCAGCTTGCCGGAACCATACTTCCAATCAGCATATGGCAGGCGGCGCTGCGTACTTACACCGTCGGGATCTTGGGTTTGATTCCCATCTTGGTCTGTGTGTGTGTGTTTTGTCCTGCAATGCAAACAAAAGCTGTTTAGGTAAATGTGTATCTCTAAGTTGGTCCCTTAGTGAGTGTGGCCTTGCGATGGACTGGCATCCTCTTCAGGGCGTTCCCCCGCTTCATGCCTCATGGTCCAAGGTTCATCGCGACCCTGTACTATATAAGTGGCTGTGAATGATGGATTTTATCCTCTTTTGCCCCAGAAAACATGTCCTGACCCCGTGCCCTGAGCGCAGTTGTAGTCTTTCCATGATGCAATCCCCGCGTTGTTTTTGTGTGTTTTGTCCCTCTGCTGATACCAAAATAGCCATCTTTTGTTATACTGTGGTGCCTTCTTTAAACTTGTCCCTAAAAAGTCCCTATGTGTTCCACCCAATCTCTATATGACATGGTCCCATCTATCTATCTATCTATCTATCTATCTATCTATCTATCTATCTATCTATCTATCTATCTATCTATCTATCTTCCATCCATTCATCCATCCATCCATCCATCCATCCTCAACCACTTTACACCCAGTAAAACTTTCAGTTAATAGTTACATTTATTTTGTTGCATTTCCCAGATATTTTCAATTACTTGTAGGCAGTATCTCCGCAAGCTGCATGCTTACCTTTAACTGCACGGTCGTAAACTCCGGGGTGGCAGGTCAACTACAAAGATGCAGACACATCACAGCATCCCCTTCAGTGAAACTACTGTCACCTGGCAACCGTATCCACATCACATCACCTGGGGCCTGGCAGTGCTGATGCTCCTCACTGCAACACGGCTCACAGCTGTTGCTCTGACAAAGGGGACAGCACGGTAAAATTGTCTACATAGGATGAATGTGCACACGGATCTTCAGATGCCCTTTTTGAGACAAAAAATACGGCTTTTATTTTTCAAATAAAATGGTTTGTTTATTTATTATCAATAGCGCAGTTTCTTAATCTCTGTCTCTTTCGTGCGTTTTTGTCTTTCGTGTTGTTATTGTGTATTCTTTTGTTTTTTTGTATACTCATGCCACCACCAAAACAAATTCTTTGTAAATTTTGTCCATGGTGAATACAAGGATTCTGAAAACCTTAATGTTTTTCACAAGTACAGCAACAGCTGGTCTCAGCTGTGCTACGCTTACGGACATGCACCATATCAAGTCTACAGAGGTAGCACAGTACTGGTAGCATGCTCCCCCCCCCCCCCCCCCAGCCCATCCCGCCCCCCACTACAGCACTCCCCTATAACACCATAATAAACCACTCTGTCATTCCTGACCCCATGTTCTATTCCCTATTTCCTCATGTTCTTTCTCTTTAAATTGCTAGCCATGAGCCCGCAAGGTGAAATCAAGCCTGAAAGATAGCACCATATATTCCGCCATGTCAATAAAGCAGTGACAGCATTGCTGGAATGGAGCTCGTTGGGTTGCATCCAGTCATAATGGGGGTCTCCTGTTGCCATGATTGCTGCTGGCCACCGCACCTGTATCCCAGTCACCACCCCACTAAAGATCCATCACTACTGTTGCAGTTCTCATCGGTGTAGAAGTATATTTTGCAAATCGTGTTACTCAATTTGCGAACAGAAGTTTAAACGTTCTCAGGCTAGCAATAAGAAGGGAACATAGCTACAAATATGGTTTGTTTAATTACACAACTTGCATTTTAAGAATAGTGCTGTTTTCCCTGCTAATTACATGTGTATCCCCAAGTCCTATGCCCTATGCCGTCTGGAATGGGGTCATCAATACCCAGACCAGGATAAGCTTGTGCAAGCTTTACTTACACAAAAATGTTTTGAGGACAGAAGGAAAGATGATTGCTTCAGATCATGGGCGTCATCAGGTCCCGAATATTTTAAGCCCAGCCCTGAGTATTTTGCCCCCCGATGCCAAAAAAAAAAAGTCATGCCCTGGGTAAACTTGACTCAGCCCCTGATCTTTTCAATAGCTACAAATGCCCCGGTTCAGAAAGATAACCAATCAGATTATAGAGCAGGTGGGTCCAAGCAACTGGAGACATCTGATTGGTTGGCCCAACCTAATCTACAGTCTGATTGGTTCTCTCTCTGAGCTAATCATTTTCCCTTCTGCCCTCAGAACTTTTTTGTTGAAGTAAAATTCCCATTAGCCCAGGGTAAGCAGTTGGAAATTTTTTGTGTCTATCACAGAATAACATTTTCATGGGAACCTTCTCAGATCCATTCTAGCATCAACTGTGGACAATGGCCCTTCTTGTTAAACTTCCTCTTTCCTGCCATTTCCCTCCACTGCTGTTTGCCTCCCTTAAATGTTGCTCATACGTGAAAAGTATTTCCTTTGTAATCTTTTGCCATGTTAACTGAGCCTGTAACCTAAAACGCTGTGTTTGTGCTGAGCTGCTCTGTGTGTTTGCTGACAGCCAGCCAGTGGTTAGGCAGCTGTTCCCAATGCAGCGGCACAAGAAGATGGGCAATTTTTAGAGTGATAATCTCCTTCAGTGCAACAAGCGATTAAAAGAGCACAGCGCAGCTGGGAAAAGGATAAACATAGTTGAATGATGGGCTGATTTGCCAAGCAATGACTCACATCCCATATCGCAAACAAAAATCAAACGAAAACTAAAAATTTATTTAATTGCTATAAAGGAACTCATTTTCTCTTCAGGTTTAAAAAGCTCAGGCCATTGCTATTCAAATTCATCTGCACACAGACTCAGATTTTTTTTTGATCAAACCTTCTATCATTTCATCAAATCTGCACATAAACAGATCTCAAAGAGTATGGGAAAAGACCTCTAAAGGCTCAGCGTTCTGCTTCTCATGCTGGCGCCTTGCTTTATGTTGAAGTTCTAGAACCAGGCCAATAGAAGGATTAGACAGGGGAAACCTTGGGGTACGGTGAGGACTCAATGGATCAGGGGATGAGGCAGAAGTCAGTGTTAAATGGAAAATTAAGGGCAGGAAACAGACGTTCTGGTCACACCATGAAGTCAAGAACAGACCAAACAAAGACCAGGCCAAGAATCACTCAGGTCACAACCAAGGATGAAGAACCATGCAATAAAATCAAACATGCTTTTATCTGAGCTCAAAAAAAGAAGCTTCAAGACTGCATGTGAATGATATCTTGTAGCCAGATGGATGCACCGAAAGTTTGTAAATTAAAAACTACTATTCCGGTGATAATGAGGGTCAGACATCACTACGTAGCAAATAGCAAAGAACCATATGGTGGAACCCTATGTCCCCAAACGTATGACCTGCCTGGGGCAAAGAGAGCGGCACACACCTGAGCTGTCGATGAGCTCCATTGAACACCAGCATTAGCTACACCTTCAGGCAAACTTCTCACTGAACCTCTCTGTCCCAGATGCGAGCCGGCTGTGTCACATTGCATCTGCTAAAACGCCCTCGCATCTGCCCAGGGCGTCTTGCAGCTCTGCAGTGAGAGGCCCCGTCAGCTTCCTCGGCATTCAGGCATGGGGGTGGAGCATTATACAAGGCATTGAAAACAAGGAGAGGAGAAGAAGCAAGCCTTTGTTGACCTGGCGCACATGTGCTACGTAGGCAAGTAGGTGGCACCAGCCCTACTCTGCAGGCTACTCCTACCTACAGACTGAAATGATCCACTTTCATTTCTTTGGGTATATTTTCTGGGTCCTGTATGATTCTGTATCATTCATCCATGATTTTCTCATCTTTTCAGAGCAGCTATTTATTCAGCAAAAGAAACACAGCAAACAACCAGCGATAACCTGCGATAGCAGGTTATAATTATAACTTATGCAAATTTCTTGTGACTTGAACTGCATATTTCTTATTTACTCCTACAAAACCTAATGACTTACATGCAGTGGCATCGGAAGAAGTTTGGCATCGGGGGGACCGAATGTCCAGGTGGTGGGTGCAATGTATCGAAATATCTCTATGGGCACACATGCAATAATCACATAGTGAAAGGATGCAATGTGAGAAAGATTTTAAATAATTAAGATCGATAAGACTAACACTGTTTAGGGGGCCTGCCCCCACATTAACCCTTATTTCCAATGCCCCTGTTTATATAACCTACTGCACTCTGGAACATGTCAAAAACGGTTCTGATGAATCAGCCCAGTCTTGACGAAAAGTAAAAAACATACAGATTTGCTTGTTCAATTTCTCACACTTTTTTTTTCTTCTCAGTTATCAGCTAAGAAGACGTCACCAGTATCCATAGTGTGGGAAGCGATAAGCCACTGCTTCAGCATCCCTCTCATGTCTAATGCTGCGATTAGTTATAGTCAAACAGCTATGTTTAAAGTACAAAAAAACATCAGATTTTAGTGGTGCTGGTAACATTTGGAATGGTATTTAAAGCCTGAAGAAATGCCAACAAACCATTAATGTTAACTACATGAACTGTAATAGGGAGATTCAAGCATTGTGTAATAATTACTTATTAAACACCATCAAGTCTTATTTGCTATCTTAATTGGTCGGTTTTATGTATGCTCAGTGTCACCTAACAGGAGACAAAGGACTCAAGGGCCAGCGTTTTGGCAAAACAAAAGGGGGTTTATTGAAATCAAATGATCAACGACTGGAAATAAACAAGATCACGAGGGATCAGAAATAGGAAAAGTCAAGCTAGGAAGGGCACAAGCAACACAAGGGTGTGACGACAATGACTGAACTGGGAAATACAGGACTGGGAAGCACGTATATATGAGACTAATGAGGAAGCTAATAAGAGGCAGCTGGGTGTGTTTAATGCAAGGGTAGGGACAAGAAGTAAGACAAACACATAAACCGGCGTGGCTTATTAGGGCCATGCTAGGGAGGGGACCGGAGGGTCTGGTGGACATGGTGGGCAGAATGTGACAGCAATTGTTGGTATATCTTGTCAACATGAAGTTTCCCCAGCTTGTTTTCCAATTTAAGCAGGCAGGTCAATCACCTAGTTTACTTCACTTGCCAAAACACACATCTGCTCATCATCTTCCCAGGTAATACCTGCTCTAGGCCAGGTTCTCCTTCCAATCCACACTCCTCAATGCAACATTTAACCAGGCTTGGAGCCCAGTTTACCACTTATATTGGTCACTACATCAATTTTTCATAGTGTCGCTTCTTTCCAGAACAAAATTCTTGCTATTTTGGACAGAAGAGGAACGGTGAATAGAAGCCATAGAATCACATCACTATTTTAGTTGAATTTGCAAATTTCAGGCTTGTAACAAAAGATCCTACTGTGTCTTTTAAGGCCAAACCAGAGCCCCAATCCATTCATCCCTCAAACAACCTATCCAGGTGGGAGCCTATTCCAGGCAGCACAGAGCACCAGGCTGTGGTACATCCTGGATGGGAGGCCAGTCCATCACAGGGCACAAGCAGTCATGCACTACAGGCAATTTAGAAATGCAGAATAGATTAGCTGCATGTCCTTGAACTGCTGGAGGAAATCCACACAACACAGGCAGAACATGGGGAGAACTCAGACACAGAGAACAGAGGTGAGATTCACCCACCCGGGCGCAGAAGTGTGAAGCGACAGTGCTACCCACTGAGTCACCAGGCCACTACACGGCCCCAATCTCTATAAAAATCAAAGTGAGATTTTTCATTTAACAGTGAAATGAGGAAGTGTTAACATTTCTGTTTGGACTTTCAAAAGCACTGATTTATATTTTCTCCTAGAGCAAACTTTGCAAACCTTTGAAGCTAAGGTTAAGTTCTCATATTTTTTATCTTCTATAGAAAAAAATGGCAAAGTTGCTTAAGAAGTTTGCTTTTCAAACACTGGCGTTTTTATGTCTTTTTTTTTTCTACTCAGAAATTCAATCGTACATTAAGGTTTTGACCCAGCATACCTGTTACGATTTCCATTTAAAATAAATCCACCAGCATTATGGAATGTATGCATCTCATCGCTTTTGGAAATAAAACAGTTAAGTACATCTTTGTAGCTGGTGAATTTTCAGTTACACTGGTTGATATTCTGAGCTTCTAGTTGCCATCACGTAATCTTCAAACACCCAGACACCAAGAGCTCACACCACAAGGTCTCTTTATGAATTGATGTAGCTTATTAAAAAAAGTTTTGCCTGAACATGGCCCTATAAATCTATTAAAATATAGTGCGTTAATGCTTCCCGGACCTCCAACCTTAGTATTTCTCTGCATGATAAACTGACACATTCCATTTTCAGTCATGTTTCATGGGTAAGCAAATTTCATTGTTGTTATTTAAGATGTTTTTCTTTCTCACACTCCCCCAACTCCAGAATCTAAACTGTAAAATTAGGTGTCATGTAATTGTTCTGCTAAGTGTCAGTGCATTACATTAGCGCAACAATAGCACCAATAATCTGTTACTTTGCCTATGCATTTTGAAAATCAGTTATTTAAATAAAAAATGAAAATCAGCCATGCAAAAAAAGTCACAATTGAAGGTATAAATAGCATACTTCTGTCTAAATGTGCATTCTTATGTTTGTCCATAAAAGGGGCATTGGAGCAACCTATGGAGCCACAAACATCTTAAGAGAAAGTAAACCTCTGCTTTTGAAAAAGACAATCTTATTGGCTGAAACAGAAAAAAACATTTGAAAAGAAAGATGGAAAGTCTCAGCCATGGTGCAAATTTATTAACAGATGCCTTTATTCAAAGCAAGATACAACACTGTGAACCTCAGCACTACTTTCTAAAAAGCCATATGACAGCAGCAGGTCTTGCAATGTGAAGCCAAAAAACATGACAAGACACAGTTTGCTCACCTCATCTCTTCAAGCACCGAAGCCGCGACTGAATGCAATTCCGTTGGATTCCAGCTCGGTCACTCCGAATGAGTTCGTGCAACTTTTGTGCAGCTTCAGTATGTTTTCTGTGCTGGATAAGCACCCTCCTACTTGTGAAGAGGCTTCAGCTCAGCAAATGCATGATATAAAGCAGATGGTTAACCATGGGGAAAAAGTCCTTGACATACATCTCAGATTGCTAACCTACCAATGACAACCATGGCAGCTAAGGGATCCTCTGCTGAAGGAGACAGATGAGCTCTCCCCTGGCCAACTTCCAGCCGTGCTGTGAAGGTCCAGAATTTAAGCAACGGGCCGGCAGGATGACAGATGGAGCTCCGGCCATTGTGACCTTGCTGGACACTGATATTTCAAGCTAGACGCGGCTCTCTCTCCCTCTGCATTATGGACGGACAAGTTGAAAAAGCGGTTGACAGCAGTGATTAGGTGGATAGAGAAACCGCTTGCTCTCTGGACAAACGAGGCAAGGACAGATTGCTGCAGGAGAGCACGACACTACTGGCACTTCCTGCCCTGCCCTGGATGCGAGTACATCCTTGCATTCATCTCCAGAAACATGAGGGGATATGTAGGAGTAGCCAAATACTTATAGGGTCAAAGGTCCTCACATATACAATAGAAGTAATTTATTTACCAACTTGAGCCAGATTTTTCCTATTCACGAGAAATAATGAGCTCAGCATGGATGAATTTGCCCCCGGCGGCCATATTTATATTGCCGACGGTCACTCGTTCATGCCTGCAGTTACTTCGTCCGCACCCTCTTCGGGCTCCGCGTTTCTTGCTTGCAATCTTAAGATCCCATCTCAATTTATCTAGTGCCTAGAAATTGTTCCTGTTGAAATGAATGGTAATTACGCCGCTGACTTACGAGATTTAACCTTATGAGCTGATTTCCAGGAACGCATTAGGCTCGTTATTAGGGGAATACCTGTATTTTCCAAGGGAGTGGATTGCAATTTCCCACTGACAGCGGAAATACCTCAGGCAGAAAACCCATTCCTGTACCTCCATTATCATGTCTTCATTCCAGTCATAACATCCCATCCTGATATCCCTGGAACAGTGATCACATTATACTCTCACCCATCATATGCCTGGTTACGTATGCCTGCATTATCCTACATAGGACTTCCATTTAACATCAATACCGGCATCTTTTTTAGTTTGGTTTGCCTTGTGCCCACATATACGGTTATGAAAGATGCAGAGCAAATGATCTGACCAGTCAGGAGGAGCCATATGTAACCCTGTAGGTCACTGTCGTTCCAAACTGGGCCGTCTCTAGCTACAGACAGACCGGGCTGCTGCATAGGGCTCCAGAATCACCTACATTGTGGAGGAAATTAAGTGATCGCAATTTTTCTCGGTGGGGGGGCTCCCAAGAAAAGCGTTGCCTAGGGCCCCTGAAAAGCTAGAGCCAGCCCTGGTTGCAAATCTAGGCATGGAAGCTGCAAATCTGTTGTTATCCCATGAAAGCTGCACTACAGGCTCATTGTTACCACTCCCCGGCATACGGTTCACGATGAGGCTCCCTTGCCTTAAAAATGACTTCCCCTTGTCGCAGTACTTAAAAGGGAGATTCTGGCTGGGCATAAGAGAGCATAACCACTCGCCATAAATAGACACATGGCAGCCCGACAGCATCGAAGGCCATGACTGCTCTGTCCACCACCCACCTCTGCCCCCCCTCCACTTTGGCCCCTCCTCTACCTTCATTGTTGTCGTCTCCAGTATGTATTATTGTCAGCTGGTTTCAGCTAAAAGTAAACAGATAAATAAGGATATTTAAACCGTATCGAATACATTTTAATAAACCTGTAAGACAAACAGTTCATAAAATCACCAGAAAGAACAGGCCACAGTCCTCGTTTGCACAGGAAAAACATTTATGATATATTAATGACTTAATATTAAAACACTATATATACATGCTGCAGGTATATATAGATTTTAACAATAATGCATGGTAATATAATACATATGCAAGATAAATATTGAAAAGGAAAAAAGGAGATAGCTTCGCAAAGAAAGGGCAACTATACCAGATATCGTTTTTAATGTCTGACGATGCCACCCAGCTGCGTAGTTCAGCCACAGTCCACCACACGTGCCAGAGATGATGGCACTTGCTTGAAGATGCTACCAGAAGGGCCTCCTTCATAAAAACTAAAAAAAAAAAAAACTCATTGAACTTGAGCACCACTTCCTTTTAATGGACTTGGTGAATTGGCAGCCTTGCTATCATGCATCTTTACCGCTGTGTCTCTCATTGTTAGTTAACTCACCCGCTAAAGGGATCCGATATCCGTTGTCAGAAGATTAAAAACATCTGTCAGTAACTGGCAAGGATTATCTGTGAAACTCACAGAAGTCTGATCATTTCAAGGAAATGGCACGAGGCAACACTGATGAACGGCAGCAGCTGCTCAGAGGAGGAGCTCATCTGAACTCTAGGTGTTGACAATTGAATCTTCACCTGACTACAGCTAAGAGGTCCTGGCAGGTCTTTTGGTTTTGTCTTGAATCCGCCTGGCTTCTGTGTGAGACTCCATATCGCACTTATGTTTGAATTTCTTTTGATGTCCTCAGAGATAGATGTAAGAGTTCTGTGTTTCCGTTATAAATGTTAAACAGCCAAGGTCAGGTTTCCACCAACTAATGAAAATGATATTATTCTTTGTTTGCCGTTTGCATGTGTACATTGGAATGCTTTTTGTCGCATCTTGTTCTCTTACACAAATACACAGATATATGGCCCCGGAGCATTTCTGGGGGTTAAAGGTCATGCTCAAGGGCGCAGTGAAGATATGACGATTCTGCTGAGGCCAAGGCTTGAGCCAGTGACCTTCTGATCACAGGCACAGAGGCCCAGATGTGCATCTCCTTTATCTGGTGACATGTTTTATACCACAAATATTTTCATTCCAGACAAAAGGCACAGAATGCGGCGAAAGGATGAAGCATTCTCTCTGCCTCACTGCGTCCCTATATTTGGTGTGAACAGATGAGTTTGCAAATGTTTATATGACTAGGCAAGCTGAAATTCCTCTGACTTCATCCTTGCATGAGGAACATTATTTTATCCTGCATATATTATGCATAAAAATGTTAATCGCTCAGGAAGTTGGCGGTACGACACGGATGAGCTGTTATCAGAGGTTATCCCTGCTTACCCTGCTCCAATGGGGAAAGAAAAATGCCTGAACGCTGTTTCAAATTTCCAGGGAAACCTTTAAAAATAACATGGAAAACTTCCCTCTCGGGATCCATCTGCCGCCATAGTCACACGGACACAGCAGGCTGCTCGATTTGATCGCATCCAATTTCTAATTCCATTGTTTCGGTCAATAGGGCTGCAGTCGCAGCTGTGAGAGGGAGCAGGAGGAGCGTTTGCTGAGAGTTACCCGCCAGTTGTTGCGGGGAGCCTCAGAGCGACAGAAAATAATTGGCACGATTCCACCGGGGGGGGGGGGCAAGTTGACTAGGGTGTCTTAGAAAAGGTACCTCCTACATACCTGTCACATCTGTTGACGGTCACCAGCAGTGAGCGTGTTTTGGAGCAACGTGCGTCCCGTCTCTCACAGGCATCCGGCGAATGCGAGGCAGCGTGTGGTACAGCGGCTGAAAATGACTAAATCGGGGAGATGCACATTCTGGCAAACGTGCAGCCGAGAGGCAGAGCCGTCCCGAGATGTAAAAAAAATTGCCCATCTGAACGTTCTGTTCTGGAGAATGGGTCAGCATGTTACAGTACTTCTGATGACTAACAAAGAACAGTTTGGGGGATGAAATGAGCCAATACTGGTATGAAGACTACGAAGACTCCCCTCATGCTGTCAATAGTCAAATAAAAAATATCTATGTCTGTATAAGATCCATATCACACTGACACATGGGTGCCACATTACCAGCCTGGGATGGGGTCCATTAGTTGACTTTTATCTCATCCTAATCCTAACCTGGGTCAAGAACTTGCCTTCAACCTCAGTCACAATCCCAAGCTCCTAATGTACCAGTAGAACAACAGGTGCCAGTGGTTTGTGCTGCTGAACGCCACCAAAGACCTGTTATGTTGGGCTGTCTGACTCCTCCTGGGCCAGTGTGTCATTCCAGCCTCTGCCCTTGCATGACAGCAGGGGACCTTCCTTCCTTACCACAATAGGGCTGCAGTCTGGCATAGAACAAGACGCCCCTAACAACAAATCATGATTTACAGTAGCAATAACACTAATCACCCCTCTTGCCATTTCTGGAAAGCAAAGGGCAATAAAATACTTTATTATCTTGCCAGCTGTAATGTCTTCCCATCAGAGACACAGGGGAACAAAGTGGAACTTGCTAGAATCAAAGCTCCAGCCCCCGGTCGCTGATTCAATGCCCCTAAAAATGGTGCTCAACTCGACTGACGGACACTTTGAACCTTAATAAAATCACCCCCCCCCCCCCCAACTCATAAGCACTTTCAGTCTAGCTGAGATTGTACAACTTGAACTGGACTGAAATTACAGTCTTATTAGCTCAATTTTCCCAGATTGTTTGATATTCATTTTTTAATCAAAGCCATTTGCCCTGGGACATGTTCTATCACCGTATATTGCAGACTTAGCGATACAGCCGCTCTTCAGCTTACTGCCTTTGGTAATTTTTGCTAACAAGGCTTGTGCTTCTGGCTGCAAGGAGGTCAGTGTAATTACACTGAACCTGTCTGGTCTATTAAAGTGCTGCATGCTCTGCAGCTAGGTGGCATGGCGGCTCAGGAGGTAGCGCAGTAAGCTTAAACTTCTAAGCTGTGGGTTTGATTCTAGGACCTGGGCTCTGTGTGTGTCCTGAGTTTCTCCTATGTTCACATGAGTTCCGAGGGGATGCCCTTCGTTTCCCACCATAGTCTAAAACAGTGCTGCTCAACCCTGCCATTGGGGACCCCCAGACAGTCCACATTTTTGGGGGGGAGCAAAAACATTTACTTTCTAGGGGTCCCTGAGGACTAGGTCTAGAAACACTGCCCTAAACATGCAGTTAGGTTGGTTGCCCATAGTGTACTGTATGAACTGCAGTGGACATTCACACCATCCAGGGTGTCCTCTGCCTTGCAACCTATGCTTCCTGGAACAGAATCCAAAGTTCCTGCAACCCTGTATTGATCAAGAGGTCATGAATGTTTTTTCCCTTGAGGTGGCAATCGGGCAATTTAATTACTTGATTAAAAAAAAAAAAAGTTTTTTCTTTGAGTGGTAGGGAGCTCAGTTTTTGAGCCCCCGAGTTTTTGAATGACTAGACACATCTTCAGGATATGCATTTTTCATCAGGCCTTTCAGGTTTTACTGATAAACATAATGTCACCTTCGGTGTATAAGAGGGACGTTTATACTAAAGGAAACTGAGGTTGACATCCGTGCTGCAGAAGGGACAAACATTGGAATTGGCCAACCTTCCGAAGAGCATTAAAGTTGTATTCCAAAAACCCTTATGCAGTAAACTGAATTTTTACAAACATGTCTATTTTTTTTTTCAAATGGAGTGCATTTTTTAATCCTCTGGAGCAACAGCAGAAGAAGCCCTTTTCGGGGCTCCGGGCAAGATGTAGTTTGGACCCATTTCAACAATGAAATTCCAGAAATTGATTTATTGTGATGCCCCCTTGTGGCCACAGGCCCTTGGGCAGGCTTCATATGCCAATATCAAAGAAAAACAAAACGTCAAAATTTTACGCTATTGGTGGAATCAGGTATTATTTCTAATGATACTTTAGCAGTGACGGTTAAAGGAATTACATTATACTATGATTAGAAACTTTCAAATTGGCTGCTATTCAAACAGCTGTATAATTACTGAAATAATGAATATCAGTGGTTCGCGGGCACTTCTTAAAGCAGAGTTTGCAGCAACAATTTGTTTGTTAGAAGGTCTGATACTTCAGTGTCACCTGCGGCCTACTGTACTGTATGTCTAATAAAAGCAATTCGAACACTCCTACATAACAATGAGTCTTTCAAGGAGCTTACGGGAATTTTTCTCTGCACTTCGTGTAAGGTCTTTCAAAACATTCTCCTGCTTTCTGAACAGAGCAGTTATGCATCAGTTTCACTGTACTTTCATTTTTCAGAAGAGTAGCTATAAAGATCAGTCTGAAATATCTCAGTACTTTTTTTTACTCAATAAAATGTTCTATACAAAGTACATTTATAACAGATTGGTTCAGCTCAAGTGTTCTGCTCTGAGTTCTTCCAGTGATCCATTCTATATACTTTTATCATTTTAGCAAATTAATCAATAAAATGCTTTGCCTTCCAGTCAATTGTGTTGCATCATTCGATAGTGGGAGGAGCTATAGCAACTTAATGATGCTTGAAAGAAATGCACACCATTCACACTATCACCATAATTATCATTTATTGTTTTCCTGTTTGTAAGATAATTCCCATTAGATGGTTTTATAGCCGTGTGTAATATGGCTACACCACAAAATGCAGGTACCCTGCAGACTCATTTCAGTTTCAAATGGGTCGGGCAACCTTACCTTAACGCCACGATTATTGGCTTCGGCCTAAATACAAGCCTGGTTTAAATTGCCAGTTCACCCCCCTCCCCCCTTCTTTTTGACTACCCTTAATTATATTTTTGATGCCTGTCAATCACAATCTGGACAATGAAAACTGGTAAATGGTGTCGGACGGTACAGGGACTGTATAGTTACAAGCAGAATTCTGTTATATTTTATTTTTGTATTTAAATATACTGTATAAAATACAGAAGCAGCACAAAAACTAGTGGAATGCTCATTAAAGTGCATACGAAGTTAAAGTCATTGCAACAATGCCCTATATTAATCATTCTAATTTTATAAACAATGTTCGATTGATGTAAACAATGAAAAAAGTCCCACTACTGTATGTGTTTTTGTCATATAACATTCCAGCTATATTACCAAAAAATATTCCTCCTCCAGCTGCATTATTCTGCTTAGAGGGTCTGTGCAACCCAGCTACTAACAGTGCAGGGAACAGCATAATCAGAAGCCCTATATTTAATCATAGGCACAATCGGGACAGCAAGCAGCCCCATGATTGTGAACCTCAACCTGAACGTTGATACAGTCTTGCAGTGGGATAATTTAGCTGTTGAGCTATTGATGCATTTAGTTTGAATTTGTTCTGTGCAACAAAATAAACCTCCCTTATGCTTCCTTCTTACATATTTGAAACTTCTAATAATGGTCATATTAATTTAAAAATTTAAATTATTCATATTATGACCACTAGATGGCAACCTATTAACAAAAAAGTACATATTTGTATCTTAACCAATTATTAAACAACAAGTGAACCACTAGATGGAGTGCTTTTGCTATATGATGGTATATGCTTTATCCTTACAAAGACACACACATTTACGTGTTTGTTATACAAATCAATAACAATTGTCTACAAATAAGTCAATCCCAGTAGCTTCTTCTAAGCAGAAGAACATACTGTACGTGATTGAAGCTCATGATCAGGCATATGTTCATAGAAGCTTCTGAACATTTTTCATTTCTGTGCAATATTAATATTTCATTTCTGTGCTAACTATGACTCCTTTGTTGTCTGTTGAGTTTCATCCAATATATGCAAGAAAATCAAAGCAAGTGGCAATCCTATATAATTTCATGTTTTATAGAATAATTAACAGGTTCTGTAAAATAATCTTCCTGTTTCTATGGAACATAAAGGGAAGTAGCAAAGCAGCAGGGAAATTTTTCTGAATCCTTAAGCGTAAACAGCCAAGGAACTCACAAAGAAACACAGATGAGGGGTAATTGATTCAAATGACCTTCACGAAAAAGCTGAACATCACTATTCTAAAAGAAGGTACGGCCACAGGAAAACTGACCAGTTTGTCAAAAATTTTGGAGCTGAAAGCGTGAACCACATGCTACAAAAGAACTCATCCATCCATCATCCAAGGTCATGTATCCAGTACAAGGTCACAGTGTTAGCTTGGAGCCCATCCCAGGAAGCACAGGGCACAAAACAGGGCACGCCATGGATGGGATGCCAGTCTGCCCCTATAAAACATGCAGCTTGGAACATACACGCACACACATAGTCATGCCCAACAGAAAATGGAGAGAATCCAGTTAGTTAGTATGTCGCTGGGCTGCAGAAGGAATCCAGAGTCCCTAGACGATACAGGGAGAACATGAAACTCCACACGTACATAGAGAGCGGGGGAGGGATTCAAACCCGGTACTCAGGAGGAGTGAGGCTACAGTGCCACCCACTGAGACACCCTGCTGCCTGACCTTTCTAACTCTGTCACACAGCTCACAAAAATCAAGAACCTAGAGAAACTAGAGAAGAATGACTGTTGTCACATGCACTGATTAATTCAGCCTTCAGATTCCACGCCACTTTCTGGAACACAAAGTGTGTATCCCGTTGATACAATTCAGCTTTATTTAAGTTACCTGATCAACTGTTATTTGACTTTTTACCTAATGCTTTCCTTTTCATTAAAAATTATTATTTTAGTTATATAGACCTAAAAGCACAATATAGAGAGTTTTATCCATATGTATATACACTTAATGTTTAATTTCAATTCAAATCCTGTCACAGTGAAAACTGTTCTTTTTCTCCCTTGAGATTGAATCTAATTAAAATACATTATATTAGTAAATTAAGATAAATAAACCCTGCCTTTTTCCAGAATTTGCTGGAATTTGCCGTGACATGATGCTGATATAAATACAAAAAAAGTACGGTTACATTTCCAGCATTTAATTTGTATGATCCAACCATAGTTGCATCCTTTGACAATCAGCTAACAGCATCAAATTGTGCATTGGTAATGCATGCGTATTAATCACAAATGGCACATGTGACACTGCATATATGAGCGCATTTTGTATTCATAATTAATTAAGCGAAATGTTTGTACCCTGAAACCACTGTTCAAAATCAGTGCAAAAAAATGAAAAATATAGACGTTACTGTGTCCTTGTGTCTGAATTACAGCCATTTGCATTTGTTATAATACTGTACTGCATTCTCGGCAGCAAACCTGAATTATGGTAGATGCAAAATGCGTCCATGTGTTTGCTTTACGGTAGACACTGCACATGATCAATTCTCACAAGCAGGACAGACACAGTCTATGTGGTATGCATGTGCGATTCTTTTGCAGTATAAATCTTATATGTCTATTTTGCCTTTATCTGTTATTTGCAAGCATTTCTAATGACACTGTCATTACACAGCACAAGCATACTTATAGACTGTTGCATCCTGTCACATAATTAAAAGCATGAGGTTCAGGCTAAATTAGTTCAGTGGCACCTTTTATAGCTACATAGCGCATGAACGGTGCCCTCCATGACAAAGAACATTACCTCCCTCTTTGAAGTGCTGTCTACAATATAGGGCTTGTGACTTCAGGCACCAGCTTATCCCAGTGATTAAACTGCATGTACAGTATGCTGCTGACACCTGGCCTTCTATCTTCTGATATATAGGGCAGAGGGCTTATGCGATATGCTGTGGTGGAGCTATGGACAGCAGTGCAGCCTCATGCGCTTCCATGGCTGGGCGACCGAATCTCAGTTTGCTCTATATGTATGGAGCTTAAATTGATTTTTATAAATGAGATATGTGTGTCCTGTGATGGACTGGCATTCCATCTAGGATGCAGCTAAAGCACTGGACCTAAATGTAAAAAGATGTTTTTATATCAGTCACGTTGCCTTTGTGATATGCAAATTAAGGAAGGATATTATTATTAGTTGACCTGTGATGGACTGGCATCCCATCTAGGGCATTTCCTGGGCTTAATGGGTTAGGCTACAGACTCTCTTCAAACTTGTATTAGAAAGAAATGATGAATGGATAATTTGTATTTGGGGTTTCTTCCTCCATGTGCCAAGGTAGAGCGTAAGGAGAGACTCGCCATCTGTGTCATCGTTAACTGCCATCGTCGAAGGCTGGCCACTCGTAGCATTTACATGGACACCTACATGCATGCAAGTGGCTGAAAACCAAATATAAATGTGACACATATGACACATGAAACCTGATGAAAATATTATTTTAGCATCCAAGTATAACACCAAAGTCTCAGAATTTTGATCTGCAACACAACTTTCGAGAAGCCTCGAACAATTTCTAGGGGCATTGCACTTACCAAATGGAATCTGACTAAACTCGAAAATCCCCACGGTAGCAGCCTGTTTATCAACTGGCTGCATCCTCACCTGAAATAACTGCTTGCTAGACATAAAGCTGAAAATAAACCTGGTTATGTTGGTGCATCAGGCTTTCTGATTAAAAAAAAAACAAAGAATATTATCTATATTGATCACAAGAACCAAAGGTGCAGCCCATGGACTACAGCGCTCTTGGACTATAGCATTTTGCAACATTCTAGTCAACACTTGTCATGTGACAACACCAATCTCAGACTAGGGCCAGCCCACCATTAGCATATATGTAAAATCTTCATTATTCTTCCCATTATTTTCATTGTATATGTAAAGCACCATGCTACGCTTTACTCAAAGTCTCTTTCGCTTTATTACATTATACCTGTGCAGCACCAAGGGAAATACAAACTGGTTAATCTAAAAAAAGTATCTGCCTCTGACTGTATAGTAACCTGTTTAATTCCTACCTCAACTACATCATCTCTAAGCTCTCCTTCCACTTGAAATGTCTCTACATGAGAAACAGTCCCCAATCTGGCAGTACCAGATCTACTTAGAGTCATTCTGATCAACCCATATACTGAACCAAGACTGGTTTCTTTTATAGATGACACAATTTGCTATGAACTCACCGTAGACCTCCAAAGGTTGTACTAATCCATTATCTATGATCAGCTTAAAATTCTTCATTTATTTTGTATAACTATTCCTCTCTTAAACTTCCCTTTAAAATATCATGCCATTTCCTATGCAGAGGTGAAAAACGTTCTGAGCAGAGCGCCTACACACCCACGCTCTCTGGTATCAATGCTTCACAGAGGTCATCTCCCTTCAATGGGGGGGGGGGGGGGGGGAGTCAGGGATAAAAAGGCAGGTCATGCCACAGACAAGAAACAGCAACCTCACAGCGTCTTCTTCCTCACAGTTTGCAGTGTCAAAAAAGCTGCCTGAACAATGGGAATGCTGATCAGGGTACAGACCACTGCACCTTCGCAACTGAATGTTGCAACACCTTTAGTGAAGTAGACTACTAGCTGGAGGAGCATGAAATTATATGCTTCATGCCCAGTAGGTTGTGGATTTCCTGGGCCAGAGGACCTGTGGACAGGTGTTCAAGTGTTGGAAGGCACTAATGAGTTTGTAGTCATTAAGCGTCTGAAAAGGTGGTCATTACGTACTTCTGAGGCTAAAAAAGGAAGCTCCATTTATTAGCTCAAAGAGTTAAATGGTGCCTCCCCTTGACACAGCCCCCCCTTGGTCCAATGGACAGAAATGGTCGTACTTCTATCACAAATGACAAATTTCCAAGACAGGTGAGATGAGAAGCTGTTTGATACAAAGGCCAATGGCATGTGAATGCTGAGTACATTTACCTTTTGTGTGTAGACAAACTGACTTTGGCTCCAGATTGAAACACTTTGTATTCTTTGGACTGATAAATTCTGCCTAAGACCATAACTTGGCTGTTTCTACTGCATGTGCTTCCAGTACACGAACCTCACATTTCCAGTGTTCGGGAGGGGGGAGGGGGATCACCATAGAATGTAATTTTATCACAAAAAAGTCAAGAGAGTGCAGAGCTGGACCCAAAACTATTCAAAAACATTGCATCCACAATACAAATAATGTTCATTAAACATAACAAAAACAAAATATGCACAACTGAGAAATAGAAAACAGCTTTATATATTTTGCTTGGTAGGGAGAGAAAAACAGAGAAAGAGAAATAGAGAATGCATTTTTTTCTTTATATACTAGTATCACACTCCTGCATTCTTAGAGTTATAATAGGTAAGTTAAATTCATTTTCACAAATGCTGCCAACCATCTTCCATTTACTGACACAATGCTGTCATGTCTTTGTGTATGTATGAAAAATGAGTGTTTTTTGCTCATTAACGCTATAGCTGTTTCGTGAATTAAAAGACAAGTCTAGGATATGACATTTATAAATTGATTTCACGAGCACTACTATAGTACTAAAAGAAAAAGTGTCGCAAGGTCATTTCAATACAGCTTGTCAGTTTCAGTGAGCCTGGTCTTTTCATAGTTAAGCCTTTGCCCCCTTCATAAATAAGCTGGCCGTGTACTTCAGACGAAATCGACAGAATTGACATCGCTTTGACTTCCTTCCCTGCTGCTGTACCAATGTTCATTCTGCCATCAGAAGCAGTATCCGCACCTGCTTGCCATTACCCACCTGCCCCCCACACTGAAACTCAAACTTTGGACTGTGTAAATTAGGATTTTGCCATCTTAATTGTCCTTCTGACTTCCTCTGCTGGCCCCTGGAGGATGGAGTCTGGTTCCTCCCAAGGTTTCTTCCCTTTTCCTTGCCACTGTCACCGCTGGTTTGCTTACTGGTGGTGTTAGGCGGGGATAATGTAAAGCGTTTTGAAAAAATGTTGTTATAAAACTGCAGTATACAAATAAAACTGAATTGAAATTGAACAGAATTTTAGCAATACATTGTATGACACACAATCACTGCAAGAACCACTGAATCAGGCAAAGATGTATATTTACTAGACAGGCAGTTCCCAAGCTAGTGGCCATTGAGAATACAGCCTGTTGCTGTTTGAAGAAGTTGCTCCATCCATTGTTTGTTTGTAAACAATATAAGTGACACACAATTTTCTTGCAAATATCATACAAATGAGACCACCTACAGTTATAATTATTAGTTTATATCTGGAATATGATTTCGAAATTGTTAGACATTAGAACAATTAGATGTTATATAAAGCTGCATTTGAAGACTTTGCATAAATATCAGCCATGGTAAAACATTTTAGTGTGGGAGACGATTTATGACAGAGTTTTGAAAAATAACCAAAACAAGGCCCCATGTAGATATAAATGAATATACACTACGTAGAAAAAAGCATTGGGACACACCTCTTAATCATTGAATTCCAGTATTTTATTCAGACCCAAATTCAAGTGTGGTACCGTCATGGGATGCCACCTTTACAATAAGTCAGTCTGAAATTTCTTCCCTGCTAGATATTCCATGGTCAACTGTAAGAGGAAGCTTTTAATAATAACAGAAACTCAGTTACAAAGTAGCAGAGCACATAAAGTAACAGAGCAGGGTCGCCGAGTACTGAGGCGCACAGTGAGTAAAAGCCGCAAACATTGTTGACTCAGTAACTGCACAGTTCCAAACTTCCTCTTTCATATACCTCAGCATAAAAACTGTGCACTGAGAGCTTCACGAAATGGACATCTATGGCCGAGCAGCTGCATGCAAGCCTCACGTCACCAAAGGCAGACGGAGTGGTGTAAAGCACTGGTCTCTGGAGCAGTGAATACATGTTCTGTTAAGTGATAAATCATGCGTCTCTCTCTGGCAGTCTGATGGACGAGTTTGGGTTTGGCAGATGCCAGGAGAACGTTACCTGCCTGACTGCATCCTGCCAACTGTAAAGTTTGGTGGAGGAGGGATATTGGTATGGGGTTGTTTTTTATGGGTTGGGCTAGACACCTTAGTTCAAGCAAAGGGTACTCATAATGCTTCACCATCCCAACACATTTTGAAAAATTCTATGCTTCCAAGTTTGTGAGATCAGTTTGGAGAAGGCCCTTCTTTGTTCCAGCAAGACTGTGCCCCAGGGCACAAAGCAAGGTCCATAAAGACATGGTTGTGTGAGTTTGGTGTAGAAGAACTTGACTGTCCTGACCTCAGCCCCATCAAACACCTTTGGGATGAACTAGAACAGAGATTGCAAGCCTGGCCTTCACGTCCAAAATCAGTGCCTGACCTCGCAAATGCTCTCTGGATGAATAGGCAAGAATTCCAACAGGCACCCTCAAAAAATCTTGTGGAAAGCCTTCCCAGAAGAATGACAGCTGTTACAGCTGCAAAGGGGGACCAACTCCATATTGATGTCTGTGAATTTAGAATAGGGTGTCATTTATTTTTATTTTTTATTTACCTTTATTTAACCAGGCAAGACAGATTAAGAACGGGTTTCTTTTTTGCAACTGTGGCCTGGCAAATGGCAGGGCCTTTTGAAAGAAAATAAAAAAATTAAAAGAAACAGTAAATAAGTTGCACATTTACAAACATGACATAAACAGTAAATAAAAGTTCCTGTAGGAAATGGCCAGGTGTCCCAATACTTTTGTCCATATAATGTATGTATATAGGTGTCTGTACTGTATATGCTTTTGAGGTATTTCAATTCGTTTGAGTCGCATGTTCACATAATATTTGATTGTTTTGCAGAAATTTTCATCATTGCTCTGTTAAAGTAAGTTGTGGGTAATGAATTGTGTTATAAAGTTAAAACTGTTAGCAAGTGTCATCAGTATGTCTGCAGCAATCCTGATGTGAAAGTGAAGACTTTTTAAGACCTATTAATGCCACTTCAAGCCAAATTTAAGACCAAACTGTACGCGGAAATATGTTTTACCAGAATCAATGCCCATACATTTACACTACAGTGACTATACTTCATTCAAGTTTGTATTAAAATGGACAGGCTCGAATGGAATGGACAGGCTTTTGGCCCCAGCCGGGGTGGATCCAGTGGTCGTGGTGCATGTTGGCACCAATGACATAGGAAAGGGCAGGAGGGCTGTTCTGCAGGATAAATTGATATAAGTCGCGGATAAGCTTAGAAGCAGAACATCCACGGTGGTATTCTCTGGAATACTTCCCATGCCATGTGCAAGCCAGGCTAAGGCTAAGTTAGCTGAGATAAGGGGATTAAATGCGCGGCTAAAATGGTGGTGTAGGAAAGAAGGGTTTAGGTTTATGGGGCACTGGAAGACCTTCTGGAACAGGTGGGACCTGTTCAAGCCGGACGGGTTGCATCTGAACCATAGGGTAACCAGTGTATTGGGGAGGCGTATGTGTAGAGTAGTTGAGGAATGTTTAAACTAGGGACTGGGGGGGCAGGGAGGTTAGTTACGAATTTATGTGGGGAGCGATGAAAAGCCCCAATAAATATTAAAAGTGGGCACTGTAAAAGGCCTACTATTTGTGGTCTGTATTTAAATGCTAGGAGTATTAGAAACAAAATGAATGATTTAGAGGCTTTAATTTCATTGGACACTTACGACATTAATAATAACTGAAACATGGATGAGTGACGATGGTGAAGAATATAATATGGATGGTTATACGTTGTTCCGTAGAGACCGGATAGGCAAGAAGGGAGGTGGTGTTGCAGTATACGTAAAAGAGAACTTGCAGGCAAGGGAGCTCACTGATAAAAATAAAAGTACAGAAGCTGTATGGATAAAACTTGATGCTAAAAACTCAAATGGTCTAATTGTCGGGGTTTGTTATAGAGCACCTAATGTAGCTGCAGAGGAAAGCAGAATGTTATATGATGATATCAGGATTATGAGTAATAAAAATGATGTGGTGGTTATGGGTGATTTTAATTTACCTGGGATACAGTGGGACACAGTCTCTGGCTTTTCTGTAAATGAACTTGAGATGGTGGAATTAGTACAGGATTGTTTTTTTACTGTTTGTTAATACTCCTACCAGGGGAGAAGCCCTTCTTGATCTTGTTTTCTCTAATAACCAGGATAGGATTGGAAAATTAGAGGTTTTAGACCCATTGTATGGTAGTGATCATAACATGATTAAATTCGAGGTGAATTTTAGTGTCCGAAGAGCAAAGTCGAAATTAAAAGTATACAGTGTTAGGAAGGCTGACTTTAATGGTATGAGACTGAAACTAGAAACTGTAAACTGGATGGAGTTAAATAGCAAAACGGTTGAAAAGGAATGGGAATTTTTTAAAAGCACATTGTTGCAAGTGCAAGAGGACTTCATACCTGTTTCCAGCAAAACTAAATCTAGGAAACGACAACCAAGGTGGTTTACTAAGGAAATTAAGAATAAAGTCAGGAGGAAAAGGGTTCTGTTCCATAACTGGAAAATAACTAATGATTTCAAAATTAAGCAGGAGTATCTAAGTCTACAGGTAGAGTTAAAAAATAACATTAGACTGTCCAAGAGGGATGTAGAAAGAAAAATTGCATTGGAGGCTAAGGATGACAATAAAAGTTTCTTCCCATATTTTAACTCCAAAAGAGCTCTAAAAGCTGAAATCACTAATTTGCAGGATAGTAAGGGCCTTATAATTGAAAATGAAATTGATATAGTAAATGAGTTTAACGATTATTTTTCACAGGTGTTCACAGTAGAGAACATGAGTAACTTACCACCATGTAGTACGACTACAGCGTCGTCTATGACCAATATATGTATAACTGAGGCTGATGTGGTACTAAGCCTGGCTAAACTCAAAATAAATAAATCGCAGGGCCCTGATGGCATCTTACCTATAGTTTTAAAAGAGATGAATGATATTATTAGCCAACCTCTAACTTTAATATTCCAGAAATCGTTATCTGCGGGTGTGGTACAGTACCATCAGATTGGAAGCATGCTAATATAACACCCATATTCAAAAAAGTGGATAGAAGTAATCCAGCAAATTATAGGCCAATCAGTTTAACTATCATTACTGGAAAAATAATGGAAGCTATAATCCAAGTGAAAATGGTAGATTATCTGGATGCAAATAACATTCTGAGGGATAGCCAACATGGATTTAGGAGAGGTAGATCCTGTTTAACAAATCTACTTGAGTTCTTTGAGGAAGCTACAAGTGAAATTGATCACAAAAAGGCCTACGATGTGATCTACTTAGATTTCCAGAAGGCCTTTGATGTTGTCCCCCACAAACAGCTCTTGCTAAAGCTCAAAGCTGCAGGGATTTTAGGAACTGTGGCAGCTTGGATCGAAAACTGGTTAACTGACAGGAAGCAACGAGTAGTTATTAGAGGCACAATGTCACATTGGGCCTGCATTCATAGTGGAGTACCGCAGGGTTCAATTTTAGGACCACTATTGTTCCTAATTTACATTAATGATATTGACACCAATACATACAGTAAACTGGTTAAATTTGCAGACGACACCAAGGTGGGTGGTGTAGCAGATACTAATATAGCAGCAGAGAGGCTACAATGGGATCTGGATTTAATTAGCGACTGGGGTGATACTTGGCAGATGAAATTTAACGTAGATAAATGTAAGGTACTCCATGCAGGGAGCAGAAATATAAAGTACAGATATTTTATGGGTTCCACTGAAATAAAGGTAGCTGATTACAAGAAAGATCTCGTTGTGTAAGTTGATGCTTCCATGTCCCACTCTCGCCAGTGTGGGGTAGCAATAAAAAAGGCCAATAGAATGTTGGGTTATATCTCTAGGTGTGTGGAGTTTAAGTCAAGGGAGGTGATGTTACATTTATATAATTCCTTGGTAAGACCCCACCTAGAATATTGTGTGCAGGTTTGGTCACCATACCTTAAGAAGGACATTGCTGCCTTAGAAAAGGTGCAACGGAGGGCTACGAGAATGATTCCTGATCTTAGGGGAATGTCTTATGAGGAGAGGTTAGCTGAGCTGAATCTGTTTAGCCTTGAGCAAAGGAGACTAAGGGGGGACATGATCCAGGACTATAAGATTCTAACAGGTCTGGATGCTGTTCAGCCAAATGGCTATTTCAATATTAGTTTAAATGCTAGAACTCGTGGCCATAAGTGAAAATTAGCGGGAAAATTAACATTTAAAAACAAATTTGAGGAAGCACTTCTTTACACAGCGCGTAGTTAGAGTATGGAATAGTCTTCCTGCTAGTGTAGCGGAAGCTAAAACCCTGGGATCCTTTAAATCAGAGCTAGATAATATTTTAACAACTTTATTATTAGTTAAGTTCTCCCCAAACGAGCTTGATGGGCCGAATGGCCTCCTCTCGTTTGTAAATTTCTTATATTCTTATGAAAAGATGAAAAACTACAGGCAAGTTCATACCATGAGCAACCATTATGCAACCATGGCAACCCATAAACTGACTGGCCACCCTTCAATAAAATTGAACTAGTAATGATTAACTAAATATCCATGTGATATTTCTTCCATCATTATAGCAAATCAGTCACATTTGAAGGTCTGTTGTATAGCATTCTTGAAGGACAGGTTCTGGACTCAC
Organism: Paramormyrops kingsleyae; assembly: GCF_048594095.1. NCBI lineage: Eukaryota > Metazoa > Chordata > Actinopteri > Osteoglossiformes > Mormyridae > Paramormyrops > Paramormyrops kingsleyae. The sequence goes on along the minus strand of NC_132802.1, from coordinate 11,929,478 downwards.
CACAACCCTATACTGGGTAAGTGGTACAAAGATGAATGGTGGACTTCAGTCAATTAATACCCGTCAATAAACTGAAAGATTAATAGGAAGAAAAAGCAGCCCACTACAGTCTGTGATAATTGAATGCAGAATAATTGAGCAATATTCCTGGCATTGTGCCACAAATTGATTCATTGAGCTAGTTTCATTAAAATGCCAATGCTACAATATTTGCTAGATTCTGACTATAGCGATTTATTAAAGTTACAAAAATGACCAGTGACAACACACACATCAATATTATTGCCTAAAGGTATTTGAGGTATTTAGTGAACAAAAGATGGATGTTCAGGTTGTCTAGGTGACTTTGTTCACAATTCTACTTATAGATGGCCAAACAATAGGCTACATACTGTACATTATATTTTGGAAGTACCACTATTATATGCTTGGTTAAGGATTTATTGGGAAATGCACTAGAATATTTGAGTGAAACTGAAATCAACAAATTCAGTTCATTTTTATTAACATTGAGCGCTTATTTTTAAAACTTCTACTGTGATATATAGTATATTTAAAAACATAGTAGTGGACAATTAAGAATGACATCATTTATTTAGTTTAACTCTGGAAAATAGAATTTACAGAAAAAAAGAAAAAAATGAAATAATGTCTGAAGGCATTAAAATGTATTATTTTTATTATTGTTGGCAGTGTAATATCTATTCAGGTGTCAGGACAGCCACAGTTAGCTTCCTCAAAATCTATTGTCACATAATGTAATTTATGCAGCAAAGTCCAGTATTCAGCAATTAGTCACGAATCTTGCATCATTTTACAGAAAAACAGCTGCCGGGATCCGTACTTAATCAGTAAATCTGTGGATCCGATAAAGAGTTAAGGCTTCGCTACGGCTCAGTGGCTGAGGGTGTCTGTTAAGTGGACTCATTTCCATGCAGGGTGCTGCTGTAAGGACATACAAATCTGAATCTGAACAGGCACCATATGGAGAAGCTAAAAGAGAGCAAAAGTCAGGGGAACATGCATGGCAGCTAATGCAAAATTTCCACTAACCGTTTGGATAACCACCTTTCAGAATTTCCATGGTAAGGCAAACTAAAATGATTTTTAAAATTCTCTTCCAAGGATGTTCACTGTCCTGATTCCTTTATTTTGGGTATCTCTCAGCTTTGCACCGTCTATATTAACACCAAAAGCAATGTTCTCCAACCCCAAACAAAGTAAAGATATGATGTATATTTGTGAATCTTTCATCTAGCTACATTGACAGCTGAGCCTAATCTCAGTAATACTCCAAAATAGAACTTTTTGATCTAGAAGTCTGACACATCAGAGAAATCAGGAGCACATACAGCACTTTGAATGTTCTGACAGACCTTCACTTTGTCAGTCTTTGAACATACTCAGCCTTACGTAGTTTTTATACAGAATTTATGTGGAACTTGCTAGCAAAATTTATTTCCTAAAAAGTATCTTGTCATTAAATGACAACTTAGTTGACAGTGTATTACAGTTCCTAAACATGTTAAATTATTTAGTAGTGATTTTCAACTGATCAGTTTTATACAGGGCACTGGAATGTTGTTCTATAACTGTTGCCCAGGTTACTCCTTTAACTTGATAACTGTTGCAAAACCTTTTCTGAATAGTTTATCATAAAGAGAAAGGATAAAAATCTAATTTACATATTTGTTTAATGTTCCTTGATAATTTTAAGTAAACATGCAATGTAAACCAGAGAACCAGGGGTCAGAGAGAACTAGATTCAAGATATCAAGTTGTTCTTTAAATTATAGCTAAATGTATAGTTTTGATTTCAACCAGGGAAAAGCTTGCAGCAGCCTGTGTTTCTTTTCTAATTCGATTTTGTGTGATGAAAAATAATGGAAGCTCCACTCAAGCCCATGTGACATGTATAAATAGTTACTGCAAAGTATCTGAATGTTTTAAAAACAGCTGCTTAAAGCACATACATCCATAGCAATCAAAAAGCATGCACAATCAATCAGAGAACTCACAACGCAGATGTTCACACTGATATTTCTTACTGTCACATGATTCCTTTGAGGTTCCTTTGTAGCACTGTCCTTCAGCCTTGCATAGACATTAAGCAGTGAATACCGCCAACTGGTTTAGATTGGAAAATGCTAGGTTTTTGCACACGGAGGAGAAAACACTAAAAAACAAATGCATGGAATTTCAGCGTAATGGCATTGTCATTATAATCAAAGGCTTAAGCTCAAATGAAAAGGTTAGACATATTTGTTCATTTTAAGGTCAGCTTTCCCACTCAATTTCATTAGAAGACATTTATTATTATTATTTCCATTTGGGTCTCCTTTTATTTTTTTTATAATGCCATTATACAATCATGTCAATATCGCACAAATGTACAAGGCAGAATCTAATCATAGCCATTATGAATGGGCATTAGGGTGATTACCTTGCTATCTTCCAGCAAGTATGGCAAGCCAATGCAAGTCCTATCGATCTGCCCAGTATTAGGTGCAATGCTCCCCTTTATTTATGTATGAAGCAGAACCAAGGAACAATTCAATGTAGACATTCTAGATGTCTGTGGACAACCAGCAGTGCAGAGCTCAGCCATTTCACAGGCAGACAAATGCAAATTGAATCATCCCATAACTTGAATATGGAAATTTCCACAATATCAGTCAGTTAATTTGGAAGAGAGTAAGACTACTGCCTTGTATTTTCTTTAGTTACTTACTGTATAGTTAAGGTCTGGGTAGGGGTTAAGGTCTATGCAGGAGTTTTCCCCATAGAAATGAATGGAGAGTCCCCACAAAGATATAATTACAAACCTGTGTGTGTGTGTTCCCCTCAGGTTGTTTGGGTTTGCCCATATTGTATTATTATATGTGTGTCCAGCAATGGACGGGCATTCCATTGAGGGTGCACCTCTTCCTTGTGCTCTGGGGGGCCTGGGATAGATGGACGGATGACATTTAAAAACGAGAATTATCAGGTGACTGGAGACGTTGCCATCAATAGCTGTCAGATGACACCATCTATTCAAAGTAATTCTACTGAGACCTGCAGTCTGGTTTGGGAAACCCCTGATCAAAGAAGCCGCTGATCAGTCACAGTCAGCCCAGTGTTGCCACATCAGAGGAGTATCACATCAGACCCTATTCCTGTAATGGCAAAGTCCAATTTATAGCAAGATATTACCTGCATCTGGGGCCAGTGGCAGATCGACAGACATCAAAGCCAGACACAAGCGTCATCTTGAGAAGAAAACTAGAGCACAGATGCGCCCTTTCTTTTTGTCCGCATCTTCCGGAAAACCTAAAGAAGAGCACTGTGTTACCTGTCATTTCTTTACAGGTTACCATGTGGATACTGCAGGATTGCATTGCTGTGAAAGTGTCTTTTATTCAAGGAAGTACTATCAAACAGTGTGTGTATGTGAGACAGCATTAATAGTTGTTTGTTGAAGAATCAGCAAACAAATATTTGCCCGTTATGTGTGTGTGTGGATTAGATTTATGTTACATTGTGAGGACATTGAGTTAGTTTGTTAAATTTCTTCCCTGCTAGATATTTCACAGTCAGTTGTAAGTAGTACTATTGCAAAATGGAAGTGAGTAGAATAACCGAAACTTAGCCACCAAGTGACAGACCACATAAAGTAATAGAACGGGGTTGTGGAGTGAAGGCCTGGCTTGCAATCTCCATTCCAGTTCATCCCTAAAGTGTTCGATTGGGTTTTGCATAAAAGTCACCAACGCTCTGATTCAGTAACTGCAGAGTTCCAAACTTCCTCTGGCATTAACCCCAGAGCTTCATGGGATGAGCTTCCTTGGCTGAGCAGCTGCATGCAAGTGTCACATCAACAAGTGCAATGCCAAGTGTCGGATGGAGTGAGGTAAAGCACGCTGCCACTGGACTCTGGAGCAGTGGAAACATGTTCTGTTTAGTGATGAACCATGCTTCTCTGTTTGGCAGTCTGATTGGCACGTCTGGGTTTAGCAGATGCCAGGAGAACGTTACCTGCCTGACTACATTGTGCTAATTGTTTTCAGGGGTTGGACTATGCCCCTTAGTTCCAGTGAAGGAAACTCTTCCAAGGTCCATAAAGATATGGTTGGGTGAGTTTGGTGTGGAAGAACTTGACTGGCCCGCACAGAGCCCAGACCTCAATCCCATCAAACACCTTAGGGATAAACTAGAACAGAGATTGCAAGCCAGGCTTTCAACATCAGTGTCTGCCCTCAGAAATGCTCTTCTGGACGAATAGGCAAGAATTCCTATAGACACACTCCAGAATCCTGTGGAAAGTCTTCCCAGAAGAGTGGCAACTGTTATAGCTGCAATGGGGGGGGGCAACTCCACATTGATGTCTGTGAATTTAGAATGGGGTGTCATAAATGTTCCTGTAAGTGTAATGGCCAGGTGACCCAATACTTTTGCCTGTATAACATATGTGTATGTGTGTGTGTGTATTGTGTGTATATACATATGTGTGGCTGACTCCACTTCCTCCTATATGCCAGCTTCATGAGGCGGCCTCCTGGCACTGCCAGTTATAGCTTGTATGGTGCTCTGGCGAACACTGACTTTAGCGCCCCCCCCCCCCCCACCCCACCAATAAAAACTGTGTGTCCATCTCCCACCCCCCACCACCCTTTGGCAACAAAAAAGTATCAGTTGGCAAATAACATTCAGAAATATCAAAAGTACTAAGAAAGACAAATGAAAACAAATTGCAGTATATAAATATAACACACACACACAGAGACACACACAGTTTATATATGCAGTATACTGATATACAGGCAGTTCCCTGGTTAATAATGAATGCACACATTACTTTGTGATACTAATGAAAACACTGTACGGCTTCAACAGTACAGTACCATGTGTCTTTTATTATTACTGTATCATCATTATTATTATTATGCACTGTATTATTGTTTCTCTGACGTACAAGTTCGACTTAAAAGCTTGGGGAATGGCTCTCCTTCGTAACCTGTGGACTCCTTGTGTTTCTATGTATGTGTGTGCGTGTGTGTACACACACACATACACTAACACAGAGCTCTGGAAAAAATTAAGAGACCACATGATATTTTTTTTCAAATCTACATTTTTAAATCCTGGTTTAATCCTGATTCTGCTGGCTGAAGGATACATGACAGAGTGCTTCCAGACTCAAAATTTCTAAGACAGCAGTACAAGGTAAAACGGGAAGCATTGGGAATGACCAAAAACCAGCCAGGTGGAGGACAGAAGCGATTTTCTAATGCCAGAGATGACATTAATTTATCCAGCAGTGCCTCATAGACTGGAGGATGACATGGAATGATTTCCAAACAGAATGGGATACATTAAGTGGTGTGATGTGTGCTGCTAGGACAGTCTGTATCCAGCTTGTTGAAGCAGGACTGAAGTTCAACAAAGCAAGGAAGAAGCCCTTCATTAATGAGAAACAGAGAAGAGCCAGGTTGGAGTTTCCAAACTCCTGTTCAGATGGCATTTCTCAATGTATGGGTATGCTTCTGTATACACACACACACATATATATGTGTGTGTGTGTATACAGAAGCATACCCATACATTGAGAAATGCCATCTGAACAGGAGCTAAAACCACAATGGAGTTGTTATCTCAGCAGGGGAGCAGCGACTGGTGAGCTGAGCCAGATGTTGACCTTATCTAATCTCTGGACCTGTCGAGGTGCAGTGGGCAGTGTGGTATTTAAGGGATTCTCAGGGTGAGAGTCTTCCATCACGCCTGGCCTGGCGGCCCTAGTGGGGGTTCCTTGCTCAGACCAGCGTCCCGCAGAGAGGGGAATGGCAGACCACCAGAGCTCACAGGTTTTGGAGATACGCAAAGCTGACCTTTCGCATAGACCGTTGATTGTGGGAGAGAGAGAGACCTCTCAGAGCTTGGTTCGACTTCCTCACCTCATCTACTGGAATATGCAATTTTCCATAAGTCTCTGAATCGAATCACTTTATTGGTCACAGCACTTGACACTTGGTACATTGAAGGTGATTGAAACACTTGTGTGCAAGTCTCACAAAAGCAGCAATGAACAGTGCAATGGGAAGTGTACAAAAATAGTAAATATACAACACAGTAACAATAAATAGTGTGAAACTTGTGAGACAAATAAATACAACATGAATGCACAATGAATGGGAATATTTACTTATTCTGATGATCTGGTGGAAGACACTGCTGCAGTCTGCTCGTCTTGCTTAGCTGGAACATATGATGCCATTTCTTTCACACATTGGTATAATTTCTTATTATTCACACAGACATGATTCCATTTGTTTATATTTCATTGGGTTCAGCCAAACAAAGAACAACTGGGCATGAAATTACAGAAGACAGGACAGTGCACGTTTTTCAGCCTTGAAAATTGCCTTTCATTCTTTAAAAATAAATGAGCTTATTGTCCCATTTGGTGTTTATGTGTGTATGTTTACAGGTACTGTATAAAACCATTTTTTGTTTACCTGACCAATCAAATAAGTCATTTAAATTACATGTGTTGCTGCATATGAAAAAACCTGTTGTATCTCACCTGCAGTTTTCCACCTAGAAAAGGAACATTGTTTGCATTTCTAGATTATGAATCAGACTTCCAGCACTAAAGAAACATCAGTCTTCAAACCCTTTTCTCTGTAGTCTGAACATAATGAGAGGTAATTAGTCTTCTGTTGAAAGGATAATTGTTGTTCTTGCGAAAACGATGACATCTCAGCACTAAAGGTGAAGTATGCACAGTGCGCTCGACCTGGACACTGTGTAAGGGAATGAACATCTTACCGTAATGCAGGGCTGCACCGGAATAAGTTTCAGGCTTGGATTTTAGGGTCTCTGGTGGCTCAGTAACAAGGATGTAGCAAGACCTTTTACTGGAGTAATATTTTGCTAAACATGGAGGGGTGGGTAGTAGTTACATACACATCAGCCCACCCAGTATACCAGATGGCCAGTCCAGCCATGCTGTGGTGACCACACTTCATTCAGATACAAGATTAGTACTCTAGAGATAAAAAAAATACCCCCCCCCCCCTTCATGATGATTCGTACATTTAAAGTGTGATGGAAAGTATAAATATGTGTATGTGGATAATACACATTAAAGTTAATAATTGCAATGCAATTATTTCACAGTCTGTAGGTAATTTGGCTGCAAGAGACCACCTGTTCAAAAGATATCTTTCTATGTGCATGTACAGGTATGTGTAACCCTGTATTGGCAGTTTAGTGGGGTTTTGGATCAGTGTGCTAGATTCATGTGAGTGGTATGTACAGTATAACAGGTAGTCATAATGAGACCAGAGACCAGAATATAAAATACGTGAATTTTAAATAATGTTTGTTAATCTGTAGATATTTCAGTTACAATAAGTATCAGGTAACCAGCAAAGCAAAAGATTAATGATAATTATTATAGGACCCTATTTTAAATGTTTTATTTTGTAGTTAATACTTACTGTTGACTATTTATTAGGCAATAATATTAATTTAACTCTATAGATTTAAATATTCTAGATTATATTATAGCTAAGATTTATTTTAATTTGCATTAAATTAACTTCCATCTTGAAGGAAAACTGAAATTATAGAAAACAGTAACAGACATAGGATGACACTGTAAAACTTAGTTTGATCTAACACGCAAGTATGCCACACCACAAGCTACAACGACAAAAAAAATCCCCTCTACAATTCCATGCGGTACCACAAGCAAAAAATATACCCTTTACAAATCACACAGAAAATTACATTGATCGAACAATATACCAAGTATCACAAGGTTTAGCTATCAGCAGTTATAAAGCAAGATTAACTGAAAATAAGGCTATAGTTTCTGATACTTGACTGTTTCTATTAAGTCCGACTCAGTGTCCATAAACCCCGAAATGTCACGCCCTGCTTGTCCAATCCTCCTGTGTGCTACGCCCCCTCATTAACCTTGTGTGAAATCCCGATTGTTACCAGCTGTTTCGTATTATTTCCATTAAGTCCTCTGTATTTAAGTCCGCGTTCAAAGTACTGTATGTTTCCCCAGTCCTGTCATTGATGTCTCAACCATTTTGTACCTTGTCTCACTGTTTACCCTCAATAAATCCCGTTTCCTGATTCCCCGCTTCCTGCTCACCCACTGGTCACGACATGACAATCATATTGTCATGACAATCAAATCAGACCAAAAAAATATATAGTCAAATATACTAATTTGTATCATATTTTATAATATAATAAATTAGACATGAATATTTATAAATATGCTTATGATTATTAGAACTTTACTATTTATTATTTATAATCATCCATTATTTATTATTTAATTTGGTAATAAGCCTTCACTAGTTACTCTGGGTTACACTCCCCCCCTTACTCTATGCGCGTCCCTGTGCATTATATTAACAGGCCACACTGTTATAGGTGCAGGTAGATAAACAAGGCTAGCATCAGCAAGGGAGTCAGAGAATTACCTCCACATCCTGGTGCTTCTCCTGAACTTCTTCCTGAAGTTCCTTCCTCAATTACATTCCCATCTGAAGTTTCATCTGCTAGGGACTTACTATCTCCTGGCAAATCTCCAGGTACTGTACATTCTCTTCAGTTTCTGGTAGGTTACTGCCCATGTCTCCTTCCAAAACATCAGTAGCTATTGCATGTGCAGCAAAAGAAACAACTGGATCCACTAAATCTTCAACACGTGGATGGTTATCATCAGATAAATCAACTGTCTCTGGAACTTCTGTTATAATCAGGTTCACTGACACAGTATGGACCAACAACAGGTACAGCATCTCCAGAAACATGCTCAATATTATCTAACACAACGTGGTGTCTTACTAACATTAGGTTCTTTTGTGGTCTCATACACTTTCACAAAGGTTCTTCTTGGAAAACAGCAGGATCTCTAAGGACATTCAGCATGTAGTCATCATCCGAAGATTATAGTTCTCCGGGAACCTCCTTATCAGTGTTTTGATGAGTTGGTGGTCGTTTCCTTATTTTGGTTGGGACAGACGCATTATCGGCCAAAAGGAAGAAACCACAAGGTAGCAAAAGATCCCGTTGTAACATTCGCAGGGGGCCTTTCATATTCTCTGGCTTAACCATGTACACAGGAAGATCACCAGCTCTACTCACAACAACATATGCAAGAACTATTAGCTAGCTTGTGTTCTCCCCTCATGAGCATGTTCCTGACCAAAACACAATCTAAAACATACAGGTTGGACTCAGTGACATGCTTGTCAAAGTAATATTTGTTCTTTTCTCCTGTTTTTATGGTTTTCAATTCGTTGGATTGTCTGGAGAAAAAATGGTGAGCGCTACTATCATACCAGTGTCATGCTAACAGTAAAGCATCCTGAGACCATTCATGTGTGGGGGTGCTTCTCAGCCAAGGGAGTGGGCTCACTCACAATTTTGCCTAAGAACACAGCCATGAATAAAGAATGGCACCAAAACAAGCTCCGAGAGCAACTTCTCCCAACCATCCAAGAACAGTTTGGTGACAAATAATGCCTTTTCCAGTATGATGGAGCACTGTGCCATAAGGCAAAAGTGATAACTAAGTGGCTCGGGGAAAGAAAACTTTGACATTTTGAGTCCATGGTCAGGAAACTCCCCAGACCTTAATCCCATTGAAATCTTGTGGCCAATCCTCAAGAGGTGGGTGGGCAAACAAAAACTCACAAATTCTTACAAGCTCAAAGCATTAATTATGCAAGAATGGGCTGCCATCAGTCAGGATTTGGCTCAGAAGTTGAGTGACAGCATGCCAGCGTGAATTGCAGAAGTCTTGAAAAAGAAGGGCCACACTGCAAATATTGACTTTTTGCATAAACTTGTAATTTATAAAATGTAATTGTCAATAAAAGCCTTTGATACTTATGAAATGCTTGTAATTATACTTCAGTATACCATAGAAACATCTGACAAAAGATCTACAAACACTGAAGTAACAAACTTTGTGAAAACAAATACTTGTGTCATTCTCAAAACTTTTAGCCATGACTGTAACTAGTGAAAACCTATTACATATTTAAAGTAAGAATAAATAATGGATGATTGTAAATAACATAACAAATTTATAATAATCATAAATATCAATATGAATATTAATTGAAAGTGCACTATATTATAAAATATTGTAGCACCAACGGGATTTGAACATTTCGGCATGCTCATGAGCCTTGTATATAGCCCTATGTCCTGTAAATAGCCCTTATACGTACTTGTTAGGGTAAATACTTGTGTCGTATTTGTAATCCTGACGTGCTCTAGTGTTGTAGACCTGCAGGCAGCAGTGATGTGGCGAAGCAGACAAGGGGGTGGTGCTGGGGAGAAGACATCTGGGGCAGAAATACTCATCTCCCCCAAGCCCGCCAGCAGAAGACTTAGGAGCAGCACAGTGATGGAGGAGCTGCCATGTCCTCCTGGAGTACCTGAGACATTTGCGGCGCAACTTCAAGCTGCCCATGCTAGCCCACCAGTCCTCTATCGGAGACGACGGTGGTGAACAAGAAAAGCAGGCACCTTGGAGGACCCCGACTGCTCACTGGTCATTGAGTGCTGTCCGTTCACCAGTTGCGACAAGTTCCGGTGCGACCCCAGCTGTAAGCATGACCAGCGGAGGAAACAGACTGAGGCTGCTCTCCTTAGCCATGAGGAAGTGTGCCACGGCTGGGAGGCCCAGCTAGCTCAGGAGCACCGCAAGCTGGACAAGCAACTGGAGCTGTCTGAGAGCACAGAGCAGGAGCAGCAGGAGCTCGAGCAGCTGCACCATGAGCTGGCCAGCTGGGAGCAGGAGTGTGACCGCCAGAGGAGGCTGGCCGAAGCAGTGGAGGCAGCACTGCACAGATGCAAGACAGTGCTGCTCAGCCAGGAGAAGGTGTGTAGCAGACTGGAAACTCAAGTTGGCTACGAAGCACTGCAAGCTGCAGGAGGTGGAGGTCGCACTGCGTGGCTGGGAGGAGGTGTGCTGCACACTGGAGGTCCAGCTGGCCCAGAGGCACGGCAAGCTGGCAGCACAGCAGGAGCAGGGTGAGTGGCCACACAAGTCCCTAGAGCGAGGGCAATGCCTCATGGAGAAGCTGCGAGAGTGGCTGCCTGACTGTGAGCGGCTGGGTGAGGCCTTCCCGAGGCACAGAGCAGGAGGCTCCTCAGGAGACCCAGCCTGGCAATCAACAACCGGTCCCCCCAGAGTCACAGAGGAAGAGCCGGGGCCTGGGAGGGCCTGCACCGCCAGAGCCGGCTGACCGCCCAGCACTCACTAACAGTTCGGCTCTGCCAGTGATCCCTAGCTGCTCGGTATGTCTGTTGTCCCCAGAGAGAGGGGCCTGGCTGTGGGAGTCTCTGGGTGAAGTGTTCCTTGGCCAGGAAAACCCACTGGAAGGTGCAGCAGACCACCCTAGGCCTTGTGGAGTAAGGATCGGCAGCCGTGGGGCAACCGGTGATGCCAGTACCTGTGGCTACCACTGGACCTTGGAACTTCTCTCAGAACTGAAGTGGGAACTGGGGGTGGTGGTCACCAGGACAGCTGACCTTTGAGGGAGGGAGGAAGTAGACTGTGTTGAATATTCCGGCGTGTTTACGAGCTTTGTATATAGCCCTATGTATGTGCTGTAAATAGCCCTTGTATGTATTTCTTAGCATTAATATTTGTGCTCCCAACTGTTGTGTGTACCATTACCTGTGTCATATCTGTAATCCTGATATGCTCTAGTGTTGTATAATTGCCCTACCACGTGTGAGCTTTCCTGTCTACTGTGTAACCTCCCCACATTTGTGTACCCTGTTGCCTCTGTGTATTGTTGCTTATTGCACGGTCCATTTAAGGACTGTATATAAAGAACAACTTTGTGAGAAACTGTCTTCTCTGGCTATCGCTGCCATAATGCCTCAGTCTGCTAAGTGTCATGATAAAAATGAGTAGATACAGTTTGTAAAAAAAATAAGATTTTTGAACAAGCACTTATTAAGGCAGCGGTAAAGTCCCCTCAACAACTAGGGTAATGTGCGCAGTAGTACAGCTGCTGTTACTGACTGCACTGAACTTCCAGTGAAGACATAAAATTGCAGTTTGACTTTGGAGATTCACCAGTGTCAACTGACTGAAAAGATGGGATTTCACAGAAGTTACGGAAAATTCATGAAGTGTTTTCCCAGCATTATCTTGACTTCGGTTGAACTGATAAATTGAAGCACCATAATTACACAATGACACTCCTTTTAAGCAGAGAGCCCGGCCTATACAGTCCGGAAGCACTTACAGGAGCTGCTTGATGCAGGCATTATCAGAGAATCAGAATTGTCCTTCTCCTCACCCATTGTAGTAGTGAGGAAGAAGAATGTTGATGTTCGTCTCAGCAATGACTATAGGAAACTTAATTTGCAGACAATAAAACATGCATATCCCCTGACTAACCTGGAAGAGACTTTCATAGCACGTACAGGTTCAAAATAGTTTTCAGTACTCGATTTAAAGTCAGGTTATTATCAAATTGAAGTAGAGGAGTCAGACAAACACAAAACTGCTTTTGTCTGTCTATCAGGGTTCTGGGAGTTCAATAGGCAGCCTCAAGGTTTCACAAATGCTCCTAACACTTTTCAGAGGTTAATGGAAAAGTGTATGAGTGAAATTAACCTGAAGGAAGTCCTTGTTTTCCTGGGTGCCCTCATAGTATTCTCTGATAGCTTGGAAGAACATGAGCGTTGTCTTTTACATGTACTATACCATCTCAAAGAGTATGAGTTGAAGCTATCATTGGAGAAATGCAAATTCTTCCAGACCTCTGTGAGGTACCTGGGACAAATGAGAGTTATCGCTTTTGCTAGTTGAGGTCTTTCACGGAGGGAGGCATCCGGCAGACAAGCAAGAGTTTTTAGCCCTTAAGTGGGCTATCACAGAGAAATTCAATGATAATTTATATGGTAGTCATTTTACGGTTGTTACTGATAGTAACCCTTTAACATACATACTCATGTCAGCCAAATTAGATGCAACAAGTTATAGGTGGCAGTCTGCTCTTTCAACTTTCTTTCAAGTTACAGTATAGAGCAGAAAGATGAAATCTTGATGTAGATGATGTTTCCAGATGCCTTCATGATGGTGGGATGACCCGGTTTCCTAGAAAGAACAAGAGTGAGTATGGCAGTTTTTGGCTCATCACTTACCTGAGGGTGACCAGCTAAAATTTTTTTTCAGCTGATGTCACCAAAGCCATCTTTGAAAAATATCTGGTACAACATGTGACTGGTGGGAATACACGTGATTTTCCTCACTCTCTATGAATATGGAGGCCATTCCAGAATATTTTGATGAGAGGAATCCCTCTGGGGCAATTCCTGTGATTCAGTTTCTGTCTAATGAAGATGTCAAAGACAAGCAGAGATGTGACTCCACTATCCAGGAAATTATCCTCTTGTTGGAATCAGGTGAAACATCCCCACCATCTCTGAGAGCAGAGTTTCCAGAACTTCCATTGCTACTACATGAGTGGAAAAACATTTAAGGAGGAATTCTCTATTGAAAATGTCAAGAGGCTGGACTGACCCAGTACCAATTGTTTCTTCCAGGAACATTGTGAGATATGGTTATGACAAGCTTACATGATGATATGGGTCATCTTGGCATTGAGTGCACACTTGATTTTGTGAGGTTTTGGTTTTATTGGCCCAGGATGGCTACTGCAATTGAAAGAAAGATCCAAACATGCCCTCATTGTGTTATTTACAAGACATTGCCTGAGCAAGCAGCCCCTTTAGTCAACATAAAAGCTACCAGACACCTAGAATTGCAGCTCATGGATTTGCTTTAGCTAGATCCAGATTCAATTAATACTAAAGACATTCTTGTGATAACAGATTTTTTCACTAAATAAGCTGTGGCTATTCCAACTCCTAACCAGAAAGCTTGGGAACATTTTGTAATCCATTATGGATCAAAACTACTCCCTATTACCCGAGAGGAAAGCCAGTCAAATGATTTAATCATACTCTTCTCAGTATGCTGGGTACTCTCAGTAGTAAGGGCAAAATGCATTGGCGTGACTTTGTAAAGCCCTTAGTGTATGTGTATACCTGCACAAGGCAAAATTCCACCGCATTTACCCCATATGAACTTATGTTCGGAAGGCAGCCACTACTTCCTATTGATCTTGCATTTGATCTTCCTTTGAGTAAAGTGTCGCAAAAGTCACATTCTAAGTATGTGCAAAATATACTTATGTGCACTTGCTGGACTTTCTTGGGCGCCTTGGAGACTTAACCTAAGTTGCCTAAGTTATCATATAATCACTGTTACTATATAATCACCGGTTTTTCGGTAGTATACGGACGTTTACTTACCCTTCATAAGGACGTTTACTTATAAGCAGATTAGTAGTACACCAAAAATATTAATGATAGGTGTATTCTGACACCCAAGTTAGTAATTTGTATGAATTCGATGTTTCCTTATATTTAGTAAACTCGTAAGACTTTAAACTGCAAAAAGTACCACCACACCAACGACCATCTTTTTACCTTGTTTATCCACAATATCTGCTTTTTTAAAAGATGTTGTGGCTGTTGAGCTGTCCCTTTCTTCACCACCACTTCAGTGCTTATGGCTACCATGATATACCAAAACAGTACCACATGGCGTGCTCCGCTAACATAATTTAATAAACATAAGGATACATTGAATTTATACGGATTACTTACTTATGGGCGTCAAAATCAATTCTGAATCAAATCGAATGGAATTGGAAATCGAATTGATTTGCAACCTTGTGTATTGGAATTGAATCGAAGCGGGAAATCAGTGGCAATACCCAATATATCCAGAGCCAATTAAGGTTTTATCTGTTATGAATCTCATTTTCACAAATGAATGTCATTTTCACAGCAATTATACGAATGCTATCGCTTGATTAGACACATGCTCCATTCCTTTTCTAATGAGACCAATATCTTCTGCAGCGAATATTCTCTCTTTCTTCAGGACATCTGTTAACTGCTGTTAGGAAAGATGAAGATCTTGTGAGGTTGACCACCAAGGCTGTGGCTTCATTATTATCATTATTATTAAATGCCATAGAAGAAGAATAAGCTGCATATCTTCCTCTCCTTTCCTCTCCTCTGTCCCAGACAAAAGGACATTATCAGAAATACTGCATTACTGTATTGACCCTTCTCAATCACCCTCTTGCAGTGCAGAGAAGGTTCTTTCTTTTTATAAAATCTCTAAATTGCTTTTCGTACCGTCCTCCATTAGTATAAAAAAGCATCTTCCTGACAGCACGTGTCCTTCAGTCCCCTTAGCTGTATCCTGATCCGGCGCCTCCTGTATCTCATTAACGATCCCTTTTATGTTCCCTGGAAACGCTCCATATCTGTCCCTCTATCACTCTCAGCGGGCAGCAGCCAGACCACACGGCTCAGTTCCTGCTTTTACTCCACCACATTCTTTTGACTTCTCTTTTTTTCTAATGCGGCTTCAGTGGAATTGCAGTTGAACCAAATAAATCAATTAACCTAAAATTATCGGAAATTGAACTTAAGTATAATGACTTGAGAGGAGTACAAATGGTGGTGAGGCGAGAGTGTGATTGGCTATCTGAATGCTCAGCTCGAAGGAGTACAGACAATCCTGTGAGTGCACGCGTGTGTTTGTGTGTGTGTGTGACTCTACATTTATCTCTATGGGATAAACCCTAATCCAAACAATGACACCTTTAACCCCTACCTATCTCTAACCTTAACCATAAGTAACCAAACAAAATAAACACTTAAAGCATTTTAAGTTTTTTTATCGTATATATTTTACCATACTATGATGACATTCGGTCCCCAATGTGGTAAATACAAACCCACACACTCTCTCACACTCACACACCTGCACACATATATGTACAGGTTTATGCATTTTATCCCTATATAAGTAAAATATATAATGAATCCACTACAACAAAGGTTTGTTTTAGGAGGTTTTGCAATAAAACCTGGCACATACTGTAGGACTGGCCATTTAGTTACTTCTCATTACATAGTGTGCCTGACTGTTTACTGTCCGTATGACAATAAACTCTCTTGAGTTTCTTCTCATAGTGGCAGTACTGTGTACTTCTCATTGGGGTCGGCGGTCCCGCCGGCGGGATCTGACAGAAATTTCGCAAAACCGTTTAAATAACTCCGCGAGTTTTTGTCATATACACATTTTAAAAATACTCTCAGAAACCTTGGACGGTCTGCTTTTCAAATATATATAGGTAGAAACTAAATATATTTTTACAGCTCTCATCACCCATCCTCCACCCATCCCTGTCCCTCAACCTCCACCTCCCCGATTTTCAACCCTCCGGTCTCCCCATGCCTTATTCCTTTCCTTCTATCTGTTTAATTTTTACCCGGGCAGTCGCTCTGTAGGCTGCGTGGGAGCCATTGTGGGCCCCTGGCAGAGGCTCTTGGCAGTGGGTAGAGGGAGATGTAGATACTGGGCAGCGAGCCTAATGCAGTGTGACAACTATCAGGGCTGCCTGGCCCACCGTGACCGAAAGGTAGAGGCAGCTCAAAACGAACATGCACACACTCTGACACACATACTGTACACACACACACTGACACACACACACACACACTGACACACATGCACACACACTTAAATGTGCATGTGCAGTCCTGCATGTACACAAAAGAACATTCATCCACACACACACGCACACACACACACACTAGTAATATCTGTACTTTGATGTTTATGAGTGTCTTGTTTTGTGTTGGATGTTTTATGTTACTGACTGGATAAGAATCCCCATGTGCTGATGTGCAGAAGGCAAATAAAGAATCTTGAATATACATTCTCTTTTTTACTTCATGTTTCTTGCTGGTGTGTTGTTTACTTAGTTTTCTGACATATCTAATTAACTCCTGTTTCAGGTCTTAATCCACACAGAATGAATTACATTCAATATAACGTTTGCACACTCCATTGTCTACACTTTGCCACCTCTTTAAATAGTCGCCTTGCTTCTAAAGAATGTGAGGCACTTATGGATTAAACTGTTTACGTGGTAGTTTTCTTGGCATGGTTTCCATTACCCATCCACTGAGCCTGGAAGTGGGTGACCCCTGAGACAGACTGTTAATGGCAGAATGGGTGAGATTACACTTTTCTCCTGCCTGAACACAAGATTAAAATAGGAAATGTGAACAACTAGCCAGCCACCCCCCCCCCCCCCACCATCTCACCCTTCTTCTGGATTTTTCCCTGGGAGAGGTTGCTAATTATTATGGTTGATTGTGCCAGTTCCTAGAGTCAGCAGAAGAAATCAGTCCATGGCTGAAACAAGGAGAAACAAACAGTTCCAAAAGACAGCAGACAAAACAAAAATCATCACCGACAACAAGGTGATGGCAAGTCGAAAAGCAAACAGAGGATATGCTTGTCAAAGACTTTTACCCTCGTTATCGCTCATTCTGTCCAATCACTGCTCTGCCCTGGCCCCTCACACCTCCCATTATTTCAATTCTGCCTGTGAGATGAAAGTGGGAGGGGGGGGGGCGGGGGGAAGATGTGGAGAGAGCGAGAGAAAGGGGGTGGGGAAACGGGAGCACAAGCAGGCACCGCACACGGGAGGGATGTAGACTGACAAAAAGCAGCCGAGCAGGAAGAGGGGGCCACTGTGACGGGACTGGAGAAGAGGCAAAGTCGGCTCTCAGTGACTGTGACTGTGCGATGCCGGCTGGCTCCGACTCAGCCAATAAGGGATGTGGAAGAAACATCATCCACCAGTTTGGATGGACAAACAGAAGGAGAACTGGCCAGGACTTTTTCTGGAGTGAGAGACAGACGGGATCAGAGGCCGGGGAAAGTACCTGAAGTTGACCTGGAGGTGAGATGATTATTAGCATGAGAACAAGCTTCTATTATGCACTCAGAATTCGGGACGGTGTTCATCAACCAACCTGTCTCCAAAAGATCATACTCTGCAACCATAGCTGGGAACAAACATGTAAGCATTTAGTAGTTGTGTCAAGTTAACAGGATAAAACCCTGTTGTTTTTTTTATTTTGATTTAAGATGAGCCTGTCCTGTCAAGATCGGTGTTACAAGTTCAAGAACTTCACATTGTAGCGAAGAAGACCTCTCCTGTACTTTGCATGGTAAGATTTTTTTTCGTTACTGGAGCTCCAGATCAATCCACAAGTTCACATCACAGCAGCTCTGGCTAACAGCAAGAGGTACAGAAGAGCAGATTAAGTCTTTCTGTATTATTTGATTTTTTTGAAGATAAACGATTAATTCTCTTGCACTCAGAATTACTAGATTTCAGAATTAGCAGAAAGAACTCAAACTGTACAGTTTTCAAACTCTTTGAATTTAATCCTAAACCTAACCCTAACGCTAACACCCATACTCATGATTTCTCCTAAAAAATACTTTTCAGTTTACTTTTACAGATATAATTCTTAATGTGTAGGTCCTTTACTTTTGTCTGTTTTAATGCTTGTGTTTTAATTTCTGAATGTGGGGGGTAGTGTGTGGCTCAGCAGATTAGGCCTCTATTTTTGATTGGAAGTTCACCTGTTTGAATCCAGTCGTCGGTAGAACAATCACATGTCCACTGAGCCCTTGAGTAAAGCCCTTAACTCCGCAAAATGCTTCCAAGCTTCTTAGGCCTGCACTCAGACCCCAAGCTTCAGTCTCAATTTGTGTCAAAGGACAGCAAGATGGGGAGAAGCTTTCCAATATACTTGCAGAAATAATATGTAAAGCATCTTTCTGTTAGTAATATTAATGTTGGTTCTGGAATAATCCTTTCACATTGTCTATATGCTTTTTTATGTTTAAGACCTGTGTGCTTCACCCATGGATAGCAGCCTACTGCCAGCACCATGATCTGCACTCATGGCATGCTGCTAAGCTCACTCCTGCTCCAGCTAGCAGTGGGTGGCTGCCCTACGGGTTGCCTCTGTGCCTCGGACATCCTCAATTGTGTCTCCCAAGGCCTGGAGCAACTTCCCTCACAAATGTCTGGGTCTACAGCAACTCTGGACCTCAGCCACAACCGGCTGGTGCGAATCGAGGAAGGCAGCCTTGAGGGGCTGGCTCGGCTGAACACGTTGCGCCTAGCCCACAATCGACTGTCTGGACTACTTCCTGGAACCTTCCAGAACAGCAGTCGTGGCCTGCGCCACCTGGACCTCTCCTCCAACTTGCTGCGCGTGGTGGAACATCACTATTTTCAGAACCTACAGGCTCTTGAAGAGTTGCTGCTGTTCAACAACCGCATTGTCCGGGTGGAGAGCAGGGCCTTGGTTGGCCTCAAGCACTTGCACAAGGTCTACCTGAGCCACAACCGCCTCACTGACTTCCCCTTCTTCTCGATCAAGGGGCACAGCCACCCTTTCCTCCATACACTGGATCTTTCCTCTAACCGGCTGCCCAAGCTGCCCCTGGAAGACATCATGGCACTCCCGATTTCCATGCAAAGTGGCCTGTTCCTCCATAACAACACTCTGACCTGTGACTGCAACATGTACGGGCTGTTTCGCCGCTGGGAGAGGCGAGGATTCGGCTGTGTGACAGACTTCCAGGAGCAGCACACCTGCCTGGTGTACGGAGAGATCCGAGCTTCTGTACGCTTCTTCCGACATTCCCGCTTCTTCGAGAACTGTACTCTGCCAGCACAGAGTCTGCCAGAGGATCTAGAGACCAGTCTGCTGGCCTTTGCAGGGGACTTGGTGCTTTTGGACTGCCGGACCTCCATGAAAGGGAAACACATGTCCTACTTGTGGGTTTCCCCAAGCCAGGAGTACATAGCTCCTCCGGGCAACAACCGGTCCCTGGGTATGTTTCCCAATGGCAGCCTGTGGATCCTGGCTGCCAAGACCGAGGATTCGGGGGTGTACCTGTGCATGGTCGTGGATCGGTTGCAGATGCGCAATGAGACGCTGGAGGTAAATCTGACGGTGATTTTGAGGAGGAGTCAAGCTGAGCCCTTCAACACGGGCTTCACAACCCTACTGGGCTGCGCGGTCAGCCTAGTGCTGGTGTTGATATACCTGTACCTGACACCCTGTCGCTGCTGGTGCTGCATGCACCCCCTGCCACCTGCCCAGCTCAGCCCTGTCTGCAAACACACCGCACAGTCAGCCGCACACAACACACCTCCAGGGGGAGTTGAGAGAGCCAGTCGCAAGCCTGCCAGCAATAAGCACGTGGTCTTCTTGGAGCCCACCAAGGAGGCACAGAATGGGCAACACCGGACGTCCGTGGCACCTCAGCCTAACTCCATTGCTTCTGTCTTCTCAAGCAGTGTGCCCAAACCATAGTACAGGACATCCCCTATCTGTGCAGAAAGCAGAATCTATCCCAGGCATTGCAGCAGGAGTTTGGATACTTCCATTGGAGGAAAATCATCCACTGTGCATGGTGACAGCTAAGATGTTGGAACCCAAATCATATTATGTAAATAGGACATAATATGATTTATGATCATATATGATTAACTTGTCAGAATTTGAAGGAAAATCACAACTAGGTTAATGAAATTTTGCTTAGGGTCCCCAAAAATGTTGGGCCAATCCTGGATGTAAACAAACAAAAAAGATGAAAAGGAAACCACCATATATCATATATTAGTTTGAGGTCTGGTACATTAATTACAGGAATTAATATAATACCAATGAGCATACAAAAGACAAAAAACTGAAGCTGTGCAGCTGTGGACTCGGGAAAACTGAGATTCATCCTCTGTCAGGTCTGATTGGAGGCAGGAATTGTTCTGTAATCATCTAGTGTTCTCCCAGATAAGAGAATGCATTACTGTCTAGAAAGGCCTGTAAATGTCAAGAAGCAAAAAAACCATTGCTAATGAGTATGAAAGTCTTTGCCCTTTTGAAAATCTATCGTGATGTCATAAACCAGGAAACAGAGGAGGAGACTGCAAAAGTTTGATGTAGACGATGATGTTTGACACTGAGGTTCAGTTATGTGTTTTCAGCTTTGTTATCTTCCTATGTACAGTAGGCTACAGACTCCCATCACAACAAAATGGATTGGATACAGAAAAATTACCTTATACATGCACTAAAATAGTTCCTTATTTACTCCGGCCATGCATACTGTAATACTCATTTATTGTAATCTCTTAATAAAGTATTCTGCTGTGATACAGTCTTGTAAAAGTTTGCGTTGTTATTGTTAGAATGCAACAGTATCCTTGACGATAAAATGCATCCAGTTTGTGTCTCAGTGAGCCTGTGTGCACACGTATCACTGTGAACATGAGATAAAGTGAGGATTTAGCAGGTTAGGGGTGTGATTAACGTCTTTAGAAAGACTACATTTGTCATCTGTGTACAGGCCTGGTATGTTAAAAAGCACATGGTTAAAAAGAACGGATTCTTTGTTACCCTTCCACTGTCTCTTTTACATTTTTTTCCAGCAAGTGGAGGCCGTTAATAGTATTCCTCAATCGTTAGGTCTGAGTCCCAGGTTTCCCTGAGGTAGAGAAATTGGGGGGGGGGGGGGGGGGGGTGTTCTCATTTGATATACCAGAATCTCAGCAGTCTGAGCCCCATACATCCTCGTATTATTACATCATAACTACACTAATGTGTCATGTCTCGCGAATGACACAAGCCCACGCAAACATACAGCATAATAATATAGCAAAGTACAACTGCACCAGCCAAAAATGATTACAGCCAATACGCTAACAAAATGCAAACCTAACCAGGTCCTACATCTAAGAGGGGATTGCAAATGTGAGAAAACCCATTGAATGTTGCATAAATCTATCTATCTATCTATCTATCTATCTACGGTATTTAATAATAATAATAATACATTTTATTTGTAGGTGTCCTTCAAGACACTCAAGGACACCTTACAAACACATTAATCAAGTCACAATATGGAATAAATAAAAGTAAATATTTGTTAATATCTACTAATATATCTACTGTATATATCCCTCTGCCCACTAAGGTGGCAGGGAGTTCCACCCAGTGCTTCTCAGTCACAGATGGGGAATCCCTGGGGGATCATAATGTCATCATACAGGAAGACAGAGTCGCCCTGGTTACAGTCTGCAGGGTCTGCAAATGTTACTGCTAATTAAAACCGAGAAGCTCTAAGGAGGGATGGCTCAGACTGACAGGCTAGGAGGCGATGAGCACAGCCAGTGGATAGAACACCCACAGACTCCGCATGGAAAGGACTGTGTTTATTGTGCTGCCTGTGCCGTCTTAAACACACTGCATGCACGCATGCATAAACCTAATACACACACACACAAGTTGGTCTTCCTATCTAAATGGGGACCGTCCATTCATTTCTATGGGAAAAACCATAATCCCAGTCATGACACCCTCAACCCCTACCCACCCCTAACTTTAACCATAAGTAACCAACCCAAATTTGGCCACTTTTGGCATTTTTACTTTTTTGATTGCATTCACAGATTTTTATACAACTGAGGTTATACAAAAGGGGACCTCAAAAGATGTCCCCAAAAGTAGGGAAATTTAAGGTTTTACTACACTTTGGGGACAATTTGGTCCTCAAATGTGATCTATGCAAACCCACACACACACACTTCCCTAGGTAATTCTCTTCCTGTCAATTACACTCAGTTGAGAATAAGATTTCACATGATGCTCTCACTTTGGGTTTCATAGACTCCAATGCACGCTGCCTCACATACAGTATCAGTTTCTACCTCACACGAATGTCAGGATTCACCCACATATGAACTAATATGGAGCAATTACTGCATCACCAGCTGCATATGCTGGGGGGCTGGGGGTGGACCAGCCCCCCCTGCCGTGACATCTGCTATGCTGTATGCTGACTGACATCACAGAATGACAGTCTCACCATTCAGTCCTCAAGGAAATTGAGACAGGTTAGACTGCAGCTGGCCTGTTAAACGTGAACCGCTGCCACAAAACCAAATGTCTCGAAATGTTCCAGAATTGGGCACTGGTATCACAGTAAACATCTTAGGTCATTTCAAGGATCACTCACACCAGTGGAGAGCATATCATGTCTAATTCAGGTGCTCTGTTAGAGTAAAGACAATGAAACTGCACAACAATGATCTGTAAACTATAAATTGTTAAATTTTGAAAGTAGAGGGAAAGGAGAGCAAAAATGTATCTGTATCTCCCATTTAGTGGTGTAGTCCTCTTGCATCTCAGTTATTTAATATTAACTCCAACCAAAGATTCTGAAGATATGATTTTCTAACAAAGATTCTGGCACAGAAAATTCTCCCTCTGAAACGTTTTAGTCATCTCCTGCAAATTCGGGAGTTCCTAGGGGCTGTTGTAGGAACCACCAACTGTGGCCTGCTGATTGGCCCTTTCTGGGGCAAGTATTTTTAGTCCCAGTCCCAGAATTACTTCCTCAGATGCCTAAAGAAGGTCCAGATGATGTCAGCGGCATTCACTGACTTCTACAAATGCTTGATGGAATCCATTCTTACTAGAAGTATTACATCATGGAATGGAAAACGCTTGACTGAGGACCACAGAGGACTGCGGTGGCTGGTGGAGGGAACATGTCTGTACATTATTGCCTCAGGAAAGGCAGATAATATCTCCAACAACTCCAGTCCTCCTTAGGCAGATGGTATAGAAACATCAGCACTCGAATCACAATATTCAGAAGAATTTCGACTCTCAAGTCAGAAGGTTGCCGGTTCAAATCCTGTCTTTGGCAGGATAGAATAATTACATCTTTGTTATGCCCTTGAGCTGGGCTCTCAGAGTTGGCATCATGGGGAGAACATTCACAGGTCATCCCCCCCTCCCAAATGAGTCATTGGGCCATTTTATTTTTATTTTATTTTTCTTCTTTTATTTTATCTTTAAATAAAGGCATTCATCCTAAAACAATTAAATAAAAACATCTTGAATATGTAATGTTACAACTTTGACTGGATTCAGATTTTTAACCCCTCCCCCAGTAAGGAGTGCGAACTGTAGAAAGCAATCCAATATACTGTACCTAACAAAGCATCATTTAATTACATGTCATTAGGCTTCTCAACTGCTGCTTGATATGGATCAAAGTACTGGTCAGTTAAACACCACCCCGAATAATTTGTTATTTGTTTCATAGTACAACGGTTTGTGTCATTTTGTGAATTTACTGTTCAGTGCTATTTAGTGTTTTGTGTAATGTATTGTCTTTGTTCTTTATTGTTCCCATGTCCTTACTGACATTGTCTGATGCTGCTTCTTTCTTTTAATGTACTGCTTAATGCACTCTTTTAAAGTACTGTTTAAGGCACTCATTTTAATGTGCTGTGTAATGTACTCTCTTTAATGTACTGTTAACTGACTACGCAAATAGGCATCCCATTGTGCAAAGCACATATATCAATAATCTTGATACTTTCTACTCGGCTCTTGGTTGATTTCTGCTCAACTTAAATTTGCTCTTCATACATATACGGATATTGTCCTACAACTGCTGACTGATAATTTTGTTAGGTGAATTTTCAGCAAAAAAAAGCATAGTAACATCCATTAATATTTATTAACCCCAAAAACATTGCATCAACTTACATCCTCACATTTAACTCACACCCTCTCTAAATATGTGTCACACCATGGGGAGCTCAGACCGGGGAAGCAGGAGAAGGAGACAAAGGATCGAGGAATGAGGGATTTAGTAGGCAATCGGAGAGGCATACAGGGCAAAACAAACTTCACAAAACTTCAATGACAGGACTAGGGAAACATACTCTGGCACAGACTTAAATACTAATGAAAACACGAAACAGCTGATGACACGGTGATTCCACATGAGGTAAACGAGGGGGTGTGGCACACAGGAGGATTGGATGAGTAGGGTGTGACAGAACCTCCCCCCAAAGGCGCGCACACCAGGCGCACCCAAGGGGAGCGAAGGACGGGACCAGAGGGACAAAACCAGGGACTCCACAGGACCTTGGAAGACAAAAACAAGAAAATCAATGAGGCACGGGGAACAGCACGGACACACAGAACAGACACAAGGAGACCAACTCAGACAACATGACATGGAACGCAGACAGACAAAGAGACCCGGGAACCCTAAAGGGGACAACGGAGGAATAACACCAGGGGACAAACTAACTGCAGGTAGAAAGGGACCAGAAGGGAACAGAGGGACAGGGAGCAAACACAGGGGGCACAAAACCAGGGGGCAAGGAAGCGGAGGGAACCCCGGCAGGAGAAAGGCAGAAGCCGCAGGGTCAACAGGTTGACCGCAAGGCCGGAGCAGGAGGGACCCTCGGCGACCACGAGGCAGGAGCCAGAGGGGATGCCAAAGGGGGCGAGGAGGAAGCCGGAGGGACTGACAGAGGGGGCGAGGAGGAAGATGGAGGGGACACAAGAGGCAAGAAGGGAGGCGATGGGGACACCGGAGGAGGGAGCAGAAGCAGCGGCAGGCGAAGGCGTAGCCACACCCGGCAAAGGGGGAGCAGGAGGACCTGCCGGCGACCAACAGGTCAGAGCAGGGGGACCTGCAGGCGACCGACAAGGCGACGGAGGTGGGACCAAAGGCGCCTGACGAGACGCTGCAGGGGGAACTGCAGATGACCGTTGAGCTGGAGCTAATGGAACCGCAGGTGATCGCCGAACAGGAGCTGGAGGACCCGCAGGCAATCGCCGAGCCAACGCCAGGGGGACTGAAGGTGAGCCAGGGGATTGGGCGGGCAGGGATGCTCCGGGAGTATGGGGTGCCGGGCTTCCTTTTAAGGGCTGTTCGGTCCCTGTATGACAGGTGCCAGAGCTTGGTCCCCATGGGCGGCAATAAGTCAGACCTGTTTCCGGTGAGGGTTGGACTCTGTCAGGGCTGCCCTTTGTCAACGATTCTGTTCATAGTTTTTATGGACAGAATTTCTAGCCGCAGCCAGGGCGCTGAGGGTGTCTGGTTTGGTGACCTCAGGATTAGGTCTCTGCTTTTTGCAGATGATGTGGTTCTGTTGGCCTCATCGGACCGTGACCTTCAGCTCTTGCTGGGACAGTTCGCAGCCGAGTGTGAAGCGGCTAGGATGAGAATCAGCACCTCCAAATCCGAGACCATAGTCCTCAGCTGGAAAAGGGTAGAATGCTCTCTCCGGGTCGGGGATGGGGTCCTACCCCAAGTGGAGGAGTTTAAGTATCTCGGGGTCTTGTTCACGAGTGGGGGGGATGATGGAACGGGAGATCGACAGGTGGATCGGTGCGGCGTCCGCAGTGATGCGGGCGCTGCATCGGTCTGTCATTGTAAAGAAGGAGCTGAACCAAAAGGCAAAGCTCTCAATTTACCAGTCGATCTACGTTCCTACCCTCACCTATGGTCACGAGCTGTGGGTAGTGACTGAAAGAATGGGATCGCGAGTGCAAGCGGCCGAAATGAGTTTCCTCCGCAGCGTGGCTGGGCTCTCCCTTAGAGATAGGTTAAGGAGCTCGTCATTCGGGAGGGACTCAGAGTAGAGCCGCTGCTCCTCCGCATTGAGAGGAGCCAGATGAGGTGGTTCGGGCATCTGATTAGGATGCCTCCTGGACGCCTCCCTGATGAGGTGTTCCGGGCATGTCCCACTGGGAGGAGGCCCCGGGGAAGACCCAGGACATGCTGGAGGAACTATGTCTCTCAGCTGGCCTGGAAACGCCTTGGG
Organism: Paramormyrops kingsleyae; assembly: GCF_048594095.1. NCBI lineage: Eukaryota > Metazoa > Chordata > Actinopteri > Osteoglossiformes > Mormyridae > Paramormyrops > Paramormyrops kingsleyae. The sequence goes on along the minus strand of NC_132802.1, from coordinate 11,902,821 downwards.
ATTCCCCCAGAGGAGCTGGAGGAAGTGGCCAGGGAGAGGGAAGTCTGGGTTTCCCTGCTGAGACTGCTGCCCCCGACCCGACCTCGGATAAGTGGGAGATAATGGATGGATGGATGGATGGATGGATAATTTATCATACCTTATTTTTGGGATGTGGAAAGAAACTACACAATTCACATGCATAGAGCCAGGCCAGAGACTCGAACCCTAGTCTCCTAAGGTGTGAAGAAAGAGTTCTAACCATCAATTATTCACAATGACGCCTAGTTGAGAAAAATATATGAATTTATTCTTATGAATGTATTCCTGGTGTTTCTTTATGACAAAATAAAACCTTGTTCATCAACATTGTTGCCTCATTTCCTCATAAGAAAAGCAGGTATGAGGACATTAATACAGATCTTGAATTTTTTGGGAGGAAAATTTTAAAAATCATACTTTCTAATGACATTTTGGGTCCCAACCCAACCTTACTGCCCTGCATAAAATCGATGCAAGTGGACACAGTGTATGTTACAGTGTGATGGATTTCTCTTCTGCACCACCGTGGAAGCTGCCAGTACTTAATGCTGTTTCCTGACCTGTAAACTAGAAGACACATGTTCAATTATACTTTTTCAGTAAACTTCTGACCCAAAGTGGTGCTAAAAATACACATATGAAACATGCACTTTGCCTTGTTGTGGAACCCTGTCAGTTTCTACTAGCAACCCAATCAGGACATGATACGTATTAGATACCACCACAATGTCATAAATATCTCATGTAAATGAGATCAAATCCTAATCTCATGTTCACACAGTGACACCACATCATGATATTACTGTGAGATACCTATGACAGCATACTGTACCCAGACATGGATTTAGTGATTTGGGGGCCCAGTAGGCAAAAATAGGTACAAGGCCCCCGTTACCACATATCCTCTAGTATTTTAATTCATAATAATCAAAAAAGGAAGCTCCCCCACAGGACCAAACAAAAAAAATGATGCATTTGCACGTTGTTTCATGCAGATGTGGATGGGATCTGCCATTTATAATTAAGGTTGTAGGATAAATGCAGCGTAAGTTAATGTAGATCATATGGCTGCGGATAATTATCTGTTTCACCATGTAATATTTGCATGTTTCCTATGCTTGGGCAGTGTGTCCATGTTTGGAAGATCACTGGTTTGGGCCCTGGTCTTGGCAGAAGAGTCACATGTGCCTGGGCTCTTGAGCACGGCCATTTACCCCCAGTTCCAGGGGTGCTGCATGTTAGGTGACCCTGTGCTGTGACCCCCCTCCCCAAGCTATGGAGTTGGCAAAGAGAAGCATTCCGATGTACTTGTGCAAATAAAGCATGTTTCTGTGATTTGTTGTTTAAAGTTGAAACTTACTTGTGGAACGTTTAATAAATGGTATATGTACCTACACGTATATATGTGCCTATACATTGGGTCAACATATTTTATGCATTTATTTCATCTATAGATAACAAATATGATATTGCATGGGTATCATGATGATCTCACAATACAAGATAAAATGATGCGTGATTTGAAATTGATTTCACAGTGGTATCGCAGACGTCTAATAGAATGAGATAGCCTATAAGATCAGTATGAGGTCACTGCGAGACCATATTCTTGACTGGATATTGATCCTGGTGGGGAAATTCTTTTTTCGCTTACACCATCTTGCTCTCTATGACACACAGACATATATATAGCTGAAAGGAAGCTTGACAGTGAAAGGCAGCCACCTGCAGCGGCACCCATAGAGCTGAGGGTTAAGGGCCCACAGACATGTGACTATTCTGCCAAGGCCAGGTTCGAACCGGTGACCTTCTGATCACAGGCAGAGGCTTAGCGTGATTCTACAATTTTGTTAAACTAACGGCATAAGAGGGGCCATAATTCATACAGAGGGGCCAACTTTATCATTAACCAATGATATGTTTTGAATAAGTGCACGACTGGGGAGGGACACATATTTTTCAGCTGGAGCCAGTGCCCCTCTAGCCCCACCCCTGTAAATGCCTCTGATGAGGACTGCAGCCAGCCTCGTCTCTCTGCAAGTGTAATTAAACATTGGACAAGATGTAAGATTAGTAGATGATATCTTCTGCTGCCTCTGTAGTTATGTTCTAAGCAGTGAACCACTGAAATGCTGAGCAAATAATGCTTTATAAATGAAAGATTGCACAAATGCATTCATCTGATATGGGAAATTTTGCACATAGTACTACCAGTCAACAAAACAACTTGATAATTCAAAACTGCAAAACAGATGTGCCTGTTGTCCATTATTATTAAAGACAGGAAACCCAGGTTCACCATGAGATGTAGTTTGAAGATGGATGAATGGATGGATGGCAATCCAAGTTCATAAGAAAAAAAATGCAAGACAACGATATTAAGGTCAGTGTGTATAGGTCATACTATTACATTTGGTGAAAACAAGCAAATTAACATTTCCTCCCAAATGATTTTATGCCCCAGAAACCATTCACAACCCCAGCATCTAGACAAACAATATATGGATTTTTAAATGTCTTCCTTTTTCATGTTGTCAGCTTTACAGAGCTATTTGCCCATTTGTTCTCTTGAGAAAATGCACAATACGGACAAGAGTATTGGGACATACCTCTCAATCGTTGAATTCAGATGATTCATTCGGACTTATTGCCAAAGGTGTATGAAATCAAGCACATAGTCATGCAGTTTGGTTTAAAAGCATTTGTGAAAGAATGGGTTATTCTGAAGACCTCAGTGAATTCAAGCATGGTGCTGTCATAGGATGCCACCTTTGCAATAAGTCAGTTTGTGAAATTTCTTCCCTACTAGATATTCCACGGTCACCTGCAAGTGATATTATTGCAAAGAGGAGTAACAAATGTTGCTTGTTTGTCTGGCGGTCTGCCAGATGAGATGGGTTTGGCGGATGCCAGGAGAACGTTACCTGCCTGACTGCATTGTGCCAAAAGTTTGGTGGAGGAGGGATAATGGTATGAGGTTGTTTTTCAGGGGTTGGGCTGGGCCCCTTTGTTCCAGTGAAGGGATCTCTTAATGCTTCAGCGTACCAAGACATTTTGGACAATTCTATGCTTCCAACTTTGTTGTAACACTTTGGGGAAGGCCCTTCTCTGTTCCAGCATGACTGTGCCCCAGTGCACAAGACAATGCCCATTGAAAGACAGTTTGGTGTGGAAGATCTGGACTGGCCTGTACAGAGCCCTGAGCCCAACCACATTGAACACCTTAGGGTTGAAATAGAATGGAAATAGCAAGCTAGGCCTTCACATCCAGCATCAGTGTCTGTCCTCACAAATGCTCTTCTGGATGAATGGACAAAAATTCCCTCAGACACACTGCCACAGAAGAGTGGCAGCTATTATAGCTGCAAAGGGGGACAAACTCTATATTGAAGCCTATGGATTTAGAATGGGATGTCATACAAGATCCTCCAGGTGTAATGGCCAGGTCTCCCAATATTTTTGTCCACGTAATGTACTTCGGAATGCTGGAACAAGAAGCTAAACCAGCGGTGGGCAATCTTATCCGCAAAGGGCCAGTGTGTATGCAGGTTTTTGGGATAACCTGTAGGTCAGCTGATCAAACCCAGGTGTGAGTTCTCTTCAGCCAATCAGTCCTCTAATTAGTAATCTACTTAGGGAGTTGCAGCGAAAACCTGCATACACAACCAGCCCTTTGCGGATAAGATTGCCCACCCCTGAGCTAAACGGTCGTTACTTTTGATCCTTGATTATTGAAAGAAAAGAAGTATTAACACAGACTAAAAATTAGAAAGTCTCACAGCAATTACAATGTAGAGATTGAAAAGACCATAAAAGAGGTGGATCCAGGAGATCTATGAAATACACGTACCGTAATTCTTAGTGTGAGGATTACTGCCCTTTGCTTGCATACATTTACCACTGCAAATCAAGTCATGCATATAAGACAAATGACAACACAAGAGAACTAGGCAGTCAGCTATGAGATCTATTGTCATGGTCAAGGGCCAAACTGTCAAGCTGCCATTTTAAAAACATTGTCTGACTCCATGCTACTGTATTCTACCTCTTGGATCTTTGAGTCACTATGTGTAACATCTATAAAAATCCTCAGTAAGAGTTTGTTATGGATTGAGTTCCGTGAATCAAATCTTTGTTCTGATGCTAAGGCAGTTTTTATACACATAAGGACAATAAGCAAAGAGCAAGCACAGTTAATAGTGATGCTCCAATCTTTTTAAGAGAAAATGCAAGCATTTCTCAGTTTCACTCACTCGACACGAGTGTTGTACCACCATTAAAAAAAGAGCACTTATTCTCAAAATCCCCTCTAGCACTCGGAACAGTAATTACCAGTTATTCATATGAAGTGGGCAGAATGTTGCATGGATTTTATATGCTGTTTGAGCGCCAAACTCTTAATGCAGAAACCTAAGATCTTGACGTAAATACTCAGAATGCAATGTCAGAACTTTCCTATTCGAACATGCCTATGAAGGGGTGCTGTGCAGATCCGTGGGTTAGGACCAGTGCTTAATTTGTAAATCAGAAGGTGCTTGAACGTGAAGTGTATATGAGAGTGGGGGCGGTGGGTGGTAACAAGGTAGGCACAGGTTCCGGAAAGCATGCGGAACACAGGGCTGAAAACATGGTGCGTATTTTTATGAGAAAATCTAAACTAATAAAGGATGTGAAATTGCGTGTAAATTAAAATACATGATCCGGCACATATGAAACACCTGCTGCACCAGTAACTGGAAGGTAAGCAGTGAAGTCCTGTGGTCAGCAGTGAAGTCACATCATCATTGAGCCCTTGAGCAATGAAAAGCTGCCCTCTGTTCTGTAGTTACTGTAGTTTATCACAGAGGGCAGACAATCTCTTCATTCCCCAAAAATTGTCCAATTAATCAGTGCAACCGGGACCAAAATCACCCACCAGGTTTTGTACCGGAATCTGAAACTGTCATTTATGAATATAGGTTTCTCATATCTGCACCTTGGAATACTCCTGCCATGGGTTTGTGCAAATTATTTATACCTTGATTCTGAGTCATTATCTGCCTGTTTATCGCTCTGGGGCATCTCCCAGGAACAGAAGGTCCTTGTACCACATTCCAGGAGTAATTCTGTAACTCATCCAGGACTTACACAGGACCACAGTTCCTATCAATATCCAGGGGACACATCTATTATCATATATTACCTGTCTTTACCCCTTCTTGAATAATACGGACTTCATTACCCATTGTGTGGAATTAGCAATTATGTGCTTGCCTCCAAAGTGTTTCTTTGCAGTCAATTATACACATAATTAAGCACTTTTTATTTTAATATAATTCTTTATGGAAAAACTAGCGATTTTAAATAAAATGATTGCGTGATCAAGGTGTTATCAAACAAAAATGAAGAATTAATACTCTGGCCAGCCAGATTGCCCCATCTGCGGTAAGACTGTTAGTTTCCAGACTTAAAAATATTAAACAAAAAACATCGTAACGTAAAAAAACTCAGAAAATTATATTAATAACTTAATTATATTAATACACAAGTTTTACAACAATTAAAAGACATCATGCAAGCAAACATAAAGTCACTTAAACATATTAATAAAATCTGTTTTCAATTCAATTTTAGTATGGCCCCTAGGGGATTTGCACTTCCTGTTTGTTTACATAAATAACATAACGTTCACTGCACAAGGTATGCTGATCTCGGAATTCGTATCTTTTTTAGGGTCCAAAGATCCATCGCAGGCTAAAATGTTCAAAAACAGATAAAAACTAACCCTGTAAATATGGCATCCATGATCTGTTTTCATCCACGGATTTCAGCACGTACATGGCGCCTACGAATGATGTACATTTACTAGACCTGCTATCATGTGACTGCAACGGCAAAGACTTGCCTGCCATTTTGGAGAAGTCGAAGCAATCCTTCACATTGTGCAGCTTTTGGCTGCAGAAACAGCTGTGGCTCCTGCTCCAGTGATATAACCTTCCCCCTGATGATTGTATACTGTATATATTTTTGTATTGACAGTCGTGTGATATTCACTTGCAATCATATATTTTGCAATCTTTGAAATAGCACTGGCTGGTATAGTTCATGCGATATAATGCGTTATAATTTCCCATATGGTATGAATTATTAAAATACCGCAATACCATAGCATAGCTCAGGGGTGTCAAACTCCAGCCCTGGGGGGCCGGAGCCCTGCACAGTTTTTGGTTTACCTTCATTTAACACACCTGATTCAACTCCTTATGCTAATTACCACAGAGCTCATAAGCTAAATCATTTGTGGTGGAACAGGGAAAGAGCTAAGCTACACAGGGCTCCGGCCCCCCAGGACTGGAGTTTGACACCCCTGGCATAGCTGAAAAGACAGCTCTGTCTATTATGTCATAAAAATATTTTGAAATAGGGAAGCAGTTAAACCATAACGAGTCAAGTGCTGTGTATGTCATATGTGACTTAGTGTTTGGGAAGTTGCAGTGACATGCAAAATCTTATTTTGAAGAGATAGTGGATTAGCCACTATACTGTATGCCAACCATTGCTTGGACTGGACACAGGTGTTGTATTACTTATTCAAATGTTATTTGCTTTTAAACTGTTTGAGGAAATTGCAGACATTCAGAATTTTAGTTGAAGGGGTCAGAGATGTCAAGCTGTGTTCAGGCTGTTGTTAAAAAACCTCTTGCCATTTTTATTATACTAGGGTGACCAGACAATCCATGTCAGGGAGGACACTTTGAGCTACTTCGGGTTTTATAAACTACTTTCTAATTGAAAGGCTCCTGTGCTCGGCTAAATAGTTTAGCTCTTCTTGTGCTTTGACTGGTTTGTTTCCTTGACTGAAAGACTCATCCAGCTGTTTCACATTAGTATTAGTGACACATGCATGATTATAGGAGACTGACCAATCTGCACACAGCAAGAGCTGAGTGCTCAAGTGAAATCCAGGTCCATTTAATTGAAATGGTAATTTACAATTCCTGTCCTAGCTCAGAGTGTCCTCCCTGACATGGATTATCTGGTCACCCTATATTATACCAATAAAGAAGAACTTTTACTTTAAATAAATGTTTGTTTATTTAAAACCAGCCTAATTCAGTGTAATATGCTACCAGACCATCACACTTACATATATTCCACTGAGAAATACTGGCAATGTGTGATCGGGTCAGACTCTCTAAATTGGAGGAAATAATTTGCTTGGCTTGGTGGCAGGTGGATGATTTAAGTGTACATGTGGATTTGGATGGAGTATGGGGGAGGAGCTGCAGCCTTGTTACTCAACCCAGCCAATCTTCCCCTGACGAGCCTCACCTGTTCCTCATTATGGGGGGGGGCTGCATTTGAGCACACATCTCCAGCTAGGGCCTGAACATGTCCTAATCGAATCTAGTTTAAACCATGATATTTGTGTGATGCTAACACAAACTGATTTCTACAAGTTTCACTTACAATAAGGTGACCAGATACTCCATGTCAAGGACACTTTGAGGCAGGACAGGATGTATAAACAGCCAGACTCTTTTTGCACAGGTGAGGTCAGCAGCTAGTCCCTGTTGGGCTAAAGGGCTACATCAAAACATTAATGGAAGGTATTAATAATAATAATAATAATAATTCAAAATTAAAAAATCCCAGAACTATTCCTGTCCTGCTTTTTCATTATACAGCTTTCAGACCCATAGAATCAGAGGAAATGCCATATTCCAAAGAATTCTGATCGTAGTTCTTAGAGATGTTAGTCCTCTTGAAGAGTTTTCTGTTTGGCAGTGACTTTGTGGGGTGGCACAGTGATGAGCACCGTTGCCTTTTACCTGGGACCTGGGTTTAAATGTCTGCCTGGGCTGCATGTATGCGCAGTTCGCATGTTCTCCTTGTGTTGTGAGGTTTTCTCCCTTAGTCCAAAAACATGCTGAGGTTGATAGGTGTTACCAAATTGTGTGTAGGTGTGCGTGTGTGAGTGGAATGGTATGTGAGTGTGCCTTGTGATTGGTTGGTGCCCCAACCTGGATTGTCCCCTGCCTTGCACCAGTAGCTTCTGGGATAGACTCCAGCCCCCCCCCCCCCCCCCCCCCATAACCCTAATAGGACAAGTGATTATGAAAAATGGATGGATAATTACTTTGTCAAAGCTTAGCAATTCTCAGTCTGCCACATAATTTGGAGTCACTATATATATATAAAATATAAAAAATCACTATGATTTTTCTCCAACTGCCAGACATCAAGGGCACCAACAACATCTGCTGTCTCTGGGACATCCTCAAGATCACCTCTGACCCAGCTCGTGCTCTGTTCAGTCTTTCGCCATCAGGTAAAAGATGCAGGAACATATATACATGGCCACTCAGTCAGTCTCAGGAACAGCTTCTGCGAGCTTGACACACATATTTCTTACATTTGTAGTTTCTTCAAGTTCTTATGTACCGTTCTGCTGATTGTTGTGTTATGTGCATATAGAATAAAATGAATGATTTTCTTTTCAAGCACACACAGACAGGAGTAGGCTTGGGGATCCCAGTGAAGGGCAGCCACCTACCATGCCCGTGAAGCTGGGGGAGTTAAGGGTCTTGCTCATGGGCCCATGGTCATGTGACTATTCCACCGAGGCCGGGCTTGAAGCGGCGACCGTCTGATTAGAGGCACAGATGCTTAAGCCGTCGAGCCGCAAACCCCTTCAACGTTCATATGCATGTTATTTATTTCATTATGGAGGCTTCTAGTAAATTTCATTATACTTCCGTTGACCACTTGCACAATGATGAATAAAATTCCTTGGACCGTAAACTGCCCATGCCATCTCTGATACAGTCTGACATCTGTTTTAGGCAGTTCCCCTGCATTTTGCCTCTGCATTTTATAGGATGGGCTCCAGGGTTTCTGTGACCTTATATAAGTGGAGAGAAGATGGATGAATAATACAAAGTAACGTAGGTTTCATAAGCCTGAAAATGCTTAAACAATCTAACAACCTGGCATAGTTTCCAAAGTAGAAAAAATGTCAAGCTTCACTAACTCAATGAGGTGCATGACTACATAAAAACCTGCTAAACACTCGTGAGCTGGAACTGAAGGAAATGGCATTCTAACCACATGAGAAACACCAACAAATGTTTTGCTATTAGATGCCAGAGATAAAAACCAGAGCATTGAAACTAAAATATTAACGTGCAATCGTTATGTTCACTGGCAAACAAATATTTAGCTACCACTTACTGAACCATAGAGGGCGGTTTTCTCCACCAAGCTCATGTCAAATAAATCTGGAAAACAAATATTTTACATGCCCCCGCTGTGGGGACACTGATATCAGGATCTGGCAAACAGTAAGATGATCTTGTTGACACAAGACACAATGGGCAGGCAAAATTTTATGTAACCAGTTGCTCTACAAGATTTTGTACGAGCAAAAATTTGACACAAAAGAAATGGAAGTCCTATAGAATTCACTTTGACATTCCTACGCGTGGGACGTCCTGTCAACATGGCTGGGGTTAAAAAAAAAAATAAGCGCTGGACTTTGGGTTTCCCCCACAATACATTTTCCCAAATGGCAGAGAGGGGAGGGGTTCCTACCATACATTTGGCTGGCCTGCATACCCATCGCCCCACCGGGAGAGTGCCCAGTATTCCAGGTGGTAAGTCCAGCCCTGTTCTGTCAAGAAAATGGCATGTGTCACACTCTACTCGCATAAAAACCTCTAGAAAACTCTTAGGGCTGGCCACCTTCCCCATGAATGCATGCCGCAGAAATGTGGGGCAGAAGACTGAGAAGAAAGATGCAATCTGAAGGCGTCTGGCTCATTCAGGCTCTGCACTCCACAATGCCCAGCAATCCCATCACATGGTGTCACACTTTAATTAGCCCAGCTGTGCTAGCTGCCTCTGACTCCATTCAAGCAACAGAAATGGAAGCAAATGATTTAAACTGATTTGCTGTGCTGCAGGAGGGTTAGGAGACAGGGCAAGGACAGATGAGGGATGATCGTTTTTCATATCGCTCTCATATGCAGAGAAGAGGGTAAATAAAGCACCTGGATAATCAGAACAACAGGGCATTCAGAACACATTCAGATGGCTTCAGTTATTTTTCACATTTTGTTATGTTTCAGCCTTGTGCTCCATAAACGGTGCGGGAACATCTCAAAGTTGATGGTGAGTAGAAATAGGGTGCATCTGAATTACATTTCAAGTGTCATAGCAAAGGGTCTGGATTCTTATGTCAAATGCTGCAACAAAATGTGAAAAATATGAAGGGGTCTGAATACTTTCTGAATGGCCTGTGGGTGATATTGCAGGATCAGGGCACACAATCCATTGCTGATATTTTTTGCAATCAGATCTGGAGTTAAGATACACAGGATGATCCGGAGGCATGGAGACTGATCGAACAACAATGCATCACTGATTATCTCTGAGAGAAGATGATCCACAGGAGTTCAGTCACCTGGGCCTTCTGGAAGCACCTGCGACTTTTCATTTGGGAAGGCAGAAAACGTAAGCCCAGTCATGTCCTCTCAGAGCATGGCCAAAGATCACAGACACCATATATCAAAAAGGGTGCAAGTGATTTGTGTGCCTATAATAAGAACATATAGAGTCCTCATTTAACTGTGGACATTTATTATTATTATTATTATTATTATTATTATTATTATTATATATTTAGTGAATTAGCTAGATTTTTTTTCACATTGCCTTTGCAAACATTTATATCTGTACAAATATTTACATTTGAAATAAACAAATAAATAAATAAAAAGGGGGCCAGTGGCGTCTTAATGGTTAGGGACACGCACTTGTAATTGAAAGATTGCTGGTTCGAATCCCCGATCAGCAAGGCACCACTGAGGTACCCTGAGCAGGGTACCGCCCCAAGCATTGTGCCCCAGGCGCCGAATTAGCTGCCCCCTGCTATGTCACGATGTCACACATGGGTTAAATGCAAAGGACACATTTTGTTGTTGTTGTGCACTGTGTGCTGTGGTGTGTCAACAATGACCACTGATCACCAAATTCTATTCTAAATGCTTTAACCAGAAATGACTCGTATACAAACAAAATAATAAGCTTTTTGGGGCAGCTGTGACGTTCACCTATCCTATACACACTAACCAATCCTACATGTACTGTAGCAATTCTTAGTTAGTAACATTAACAATTATGCTTAGAAACATCATATAAACTATCATATATACTGCAGATGGAATGTATATACTGGGCAATATATAGTTTTTCCTAATGAACACAATTAAATACAATAATAATATTCTTCAGTCAATACTTCAATTGATTTGTCATTCAATAAAATCAAAGTACTTGGTGTTTACACATGTAAAACAATTGGGCATTAGCATGGTAACCACCTAGAATAAAACTACAATGGAATGCCAATAATTACCTTCAATTAGGAAACCTCAAATGTTTTCTGGAGTCTGTGCAATATCCATAATTTACATGAAGTGGGTTTAGCAGTACTGTGAATAAACAGTAATTGGTCTATAGTAAAATCTGTTGAGAGAATCGGTCAAATTAAAAGCAACAAAATGAAAATGGGGCTTGGAAAAAAAAAGCTTTCATTAGAATTCACTTCACATGTGATTTAAGGATTCAAATGCAAGTGAGATCCCCACAGTATTCCTGAAAAACACAGACACAATCTGCATACTCTGTGTATGAGTAATACAGAGAGTGTCATTGCACATTGTTCACTCTTTGTTACAACCCACTAACATGTACTTAGTTGTGTGATGTAGCACAGACATGAGCAGTCAACCCCTGTCTTTGTACTGTATTCCTTCATTCAGGGGATTTCCCAATCCTCTTATGTTCTGTTCCTTTGATGCTGAAATATTGATCCTATTGATCTACAGTAAATGCTTTGATTTTGAGAATCAATTCTATGTAAAAATCTTGATTGTGACCTGAAAATTGAAAATGTTTATATTGTTATAGGCAAGGCCTCTGGGTTTCACCCAGAGTAAGGCCACGCATTAAGGCACCCCCTGGTGCAGCACAAGAACTACTACATGGGGGGAGAAAGGGGAGGGGTCCTGATACTAAGGAAATGGAATAACCGACCCCCACCTTGGCAAATTTTATTGTCAGGCTTGGGTTGGCACTGAATATTGATACCCATAGCAGGATTGGTATTGGTGATACAAACCTTGGATTGAATCAAAAACAGAAAAAACAGATTAAACAGACAATCAGTGGTAATTGCCAATGTCCATATTATAGGATCATTTAAAATTACGTTTATTATACAACCTTATTGCACAATCCACAGCATGAACTGCCAAAATTTAAATATATACTACACTAGTTTCTCTCAGACACAGCCCTTCACTGCAAATTTTAAAAATGTCTATTTCAAAATGAAAGTATGAAAAGTACTGTTACAGCACCATAAAGTCAAAATGTTTGAGAAAAAAATCCAGTTCCAAGAAGATTACGGTTGGAGGGGAGGTACGGCAGCTTGAAGATACACTATATGAACAAAAGTATCGAGACACACCTCTTGATTATTGAATTCAAGTTTTTCATTTTGACCGATTGCCACAGGTGTATGAAATCAATTCTATGCTTCCAAGGTCCATAAAGACATGGTTGAGTGAGCTTGGTGTGGAAGAACTTGACTGACTCACACAGAACCCATATCTCAACCCCATCAAACACCTTTGGGATGAACCTGAACGGAGATTGTGAGCCAGGCTTTCACATCCAGCCTGACCTCACAAATGCTCTTCTGCATGAATGGGCAAAAATTCCCACAGACACACTCCAAAATCTTGTGGAAAACCTCCCCAGAAGAGTGGCAGCTGTTATAGCTGCACAGGGGGGAGCAAATCCATATTGATGCCTATTTATTTAGAAAGGGGTGTCATAAAAGTTCCTGTAGGTGTAGTGGCCAGGTGTCCCAGCATGTTTGTCTATGTATTGCATCTCTAAATATGTCTTTTCATATCAGTATTTGAAAACTGTTGGACAGCTGAGAAGGGATTTGAAGTCCTTTTTAAATATTTGAACATGGATGGAACCCCTGCAGTTTCCCCTGACATGGAGCTCATGTACAGCATAGCGGAGTCCTGCAGCCCAGTACTCTGTAATATATTTGATCAGGCCATTGAGCAGCTGGTGACAGAAAGAGCAAACATAACAGAGAGAGGAGGCTTATCTTCAGCATCTTAGGCTCCCAGCCACGGACGGGGGGGTGACGAAGTGCAGAGATCACTGACAAAGCAGCTAAGCTACATGCAAATAATAATAGCTATGAAAACTACTGTCTAGCAGTGGTTTAGTCTATGATATTATTTCGTTGCTTTTATTCAAATCATTATACAATCTTACAAATCAACATAACTGGATCTCCTACTGGAACAATCAGTCTAAGTGCTTTGAGGGTAATGGGTACAGAATCACTCCTCCAGGGACGCACTGATCTTCAGGCTCAATCGTTTATTAACCTAGTGCATCTAATAGCCGTACATTCAGACCTTGCAGTATGATTTATTAATCATCTTGACAGCTTATTTGGCATTGTTATTTTAAATGCATTCTTAACCCTGTGACGTTTGCTGTAATACAGCCCTCATTCCTGACATGCCAACTTGGTCAGACATAAAATTTTCTTACACGTTGCAGTTTGTCCTTCTACAGGAGCTCTGAGGGGAAACACATACTAATATGGATCAAACAATAATTTGTGACAATAAAAAAAAACAATGTCAAAGCCTGATATCAGTGATCCATACTCTAACCATTTATATGCTTGTCAAGGTCACATGGGCTATGGGGGGGGGGGATCCTATTCCAGGCAACACAAGTCTGGATGGGATACCAAACCATAACAAGGCACGCGCACAGATTCAAACACTATGGGCAATGTACAGACACCACTTAGTCTAACTAGAGATTAAAAGGTATGAAAATTTTATATCACGATTATAGTGCCCAAAAATATCACGGTTAACAGTATTATTACGGTATTGGTAAAATGTGCTGAAAATGTTCAAAAAGTACAGAAACTGAAATCATTTCACAAGTTTTATATTGAAAACCACAAATAAAATTAGCAGCACCTTGCACTTTTTGTTTGAATAAACATTAAAATAATAACACAGCCAATACCTTATGTAAACACAGGAAAATGTGCATTAACATTAAAAATCTCCAGAACACTCTCACTGTTTTCACTAATGAAAAGCAAAGCCGGGTTGGATGCTGCGTCTGCATGCCTGTGTCTGAGAGACTGTCACTGACTTTAGTTGATGCTGGACAGTATTTAATGTGCATTTTTCAAAGCACGGTGAACCTAATTGTATATCTTTGAAGTGCAGGAGGAAACCTGCTCATCAGATCTAGATCTAAACCATTTCAGTTCGTCACTTTTCATTTCAGGTTCTTACCGTTCATTCTTCCATCCAAGGCATTGGGATGTTAGGTGTTATGGCTGCATTACACTGGCAGGTACATGGCGTTTCAGAGATGTAATATTTTATAAAGTAAAACTGTGTAAAGCAACAGACCTACAGCTGCTGAGTATCCTGAAAGATTAGATGTTAGCAGCATGTGTGTTTTTTTGAACAAGAGAATCCCACATTTCTAAGCAGAGGAGAAGCTGCTGAAGAACATTACAGAGGCTTGAGGAGTGAGGCCTCCCAAGCAGACCTGTTTCAACTGTTTGACTTTTAATTGTAAATTCAAACACCACTGCCCACCCAACATACCCAAGTGCCCACACTAGGATGGCATCCTGGTAAGGTCACGTGATCACAAAACAACCATTATTTGAGTACTTCTGATGCTTATGGTTCCCGATGAAGATGATAATGGGTCTAATATCCCACCCGAGTGAAGGAAAACAGGTTGATATATAGGGGAACTAGAGGGAAACTGGAAGAGGATAGAGGAATGATGAATAATTAATATAAATACAACACGTTTACAACAGTGCTCATGCACTTGTTTTGGGTGTGGATGTTTGTGGGAACCCTTTCAAAGAAGAGTATCAATGTCTAGTTGTCTATGCACTGCTTAAAACCAAAACAAACTCAAAAACACACTATTATTCTGACATTTGTAATTTTTCTACTTTTAAAAGGCAAGACAAGAAGCAATCTTAAAAAAGAACACCTTGTGACTGAGGTTTGGCAGAAGCCAAATGAGTCTATTGAGAACACTGTGTGAAGAAAAGACAGAAGATTAGTGCTGTGACACTCATCATGCTCTCTCTCTGACATCACTCTCATCAACAGCAGCTGTCACCATGACAACAATCCCAGCTTCATCGTAATTAGGTCCATCAAAGCCCCTCCCCCCTCCTCCACCCTAATAAGGCATTTAGAGCAGCCTGCAGTCTCCATGCAAGCATTGATTGACACTTCAGTGCCCACTCAGCCTAAATTGGTCCCGTGACTTCATCTCTATACTCCATTTTATCATCATCTTAACATCCTTTGAAGTCTAATTCACATATGTGTACACAACATCTGAGCTGAAGGTCGTAGTCCTGAAGATGCAAAAGCTACATTTTCAAATTTTGTTTCATAAAGTAAAAGAATTCTTCAATTTTGGACAATTATGAGATGAATTAATATTTATAAAATAAATAGAAGGAAAAAAATGAAATGCACTTATTTATGCAAAGATTGTAAATGCACATCAACATCTTTAAATTTAGTCAAATTCTTAGGAGACCAGTAAGAATAAAGTTATTGGGTAATCCTGTCACTTATTCAAATTCAATAATTCAGATAAGAGTCAGTGCCGACTGCAGATGGAGTAATGCAGATTCTCCATTAAAAGGATCCATTTTCAAATTCATGAACCCCCCCCAAACTCTTTGACTGCATACAAGAACGTCGGGTTTTGCCCTGAAAAACCCACAGGTCATGCACTGTTTGAGCCCCAAGGATGCCAACATGTTTAATTACCACTTTTCTGCAAACCAGAAATAGCTTTCCTGTTGTGAGCATAATTCAAGCTTACCACTATAAATTAAACCAATTGGGAGCCACTGCTGACTGACAGCATCATAGCTGGATATAAACATGAAAATCTCAAGTGGGTTTCCATTTTGTGTAAGACAGAGCATCCAATTTAAATGAAGCAACAGTGCTTCCGATTATAAATGGAACTCAAATACTAACCAAACATTAAATTATTTACATTTATTTAGCAATTGCTTTTGTGCATAGGAATATTACATGTAAGGAAAGCTCGAGATTACAGAGCAGGGTGGCCCAGTGTCCCTGGAGTAGTTAGGATTAAGGGCCTTAATCAAGCGCCTATAGCTGACATGGTTACTCAGTTGGTCATGCGATTCAAACCCACAACCTTCTGGACGCAAGCACAGATCCCCCAAGGAGCTACATACCAATGTGAAAAGCATACAAATTATATTATTTTAAAAGCTTTTTTTTATTTCCATCACAAACAAGGATATTTAAATGATATTTACATGAGAAATCTGCTTAGGATTTGTACAGTGCACGCATTTTACTTTCTGCACACTTGTGAAATTGCAACAAAAGCATATTCTGATTTAGAAACCAAAATGCACACTGTCTATCTTCAGAGCATGTAATATAAATACAAACAAAAAAATTGGATTTATTGTTGAGATAAACAGAATGAGCTACCTCTGAGCTATTCCTGGTCTGAATTCCCCTTTATTAAACTCAAAAGGCTTGGATAAAGTCTTTTTGGTAACATTTGCTTTATCATGGTGGACAGATAGAGTTTGATGGACATCTAAATCTTTCCTTTTGGACTGTGGGATGCAGACTGTTTTATAATTCAGCTAAGTAACAGTACTCTGTGAAAAAACTGTAAATATAAAATACTAAAATAGCTTTAAAAATAGAACATGGAAATTAGTTTACCAAAAAATAGATTTGCTAAACTTTGCACTTCAATGTACAGTGGTACCTCAGAACTCGAAATTAATCCGTTCAGAACTCCGGACCGAATCCTAAAAAGGTTGAGTTCTGATCTAATTTCCCTCATAACAAATAATGGAAAACCATTTAATTGGTTCCCGGCCCCAAAAAATTACACCGAAATATGTTTTTTTTTAGCATTTAAACGCAAAATGAACCGCACAAAACAAGAAAAGCATATATTGTACTAAACACATCTAAGCACATTTATCAAAACAGTATTTTTTAAAGTAAGAAAATTAATGTATCCAAACAATGTGTAAAGTAAAAAAACAAAACAATGTGTCATGCCCCAATCGTCCGCTCCTTCCGGGTGCCACGCCCCCTTGTTAACTCTGTGTGGAATCCCCGTGTGATCAGCTGTTTCTGGTTGTTGTCATTAGTCCTCTGTATTTCATCTGCGTTTCAGTTTGTTTCCCCAGTCCGGTCTTTGTATTGTCCGTATGCGTTTTGCCTGCCTTACCTGTAATTAAACCCCGTATTCCCCGATACCCTGACGTCTGCACCTTTGTCTCCATTCCATCCCCGCTGGGCACGACAATATTATTATAATTAAATGTATTAATGGTTTATTATTTGTATTAAAATAATTAATAAGAAATCTTTATTTTTAAATGTATTTTATTATACAATAATAATTACTGTTACTGTCTATCATTGTCTAAATGTATTTTTACTGTCTAAATATATGTATTCAGGTAGTGTAAAGATGCACGATGCTATCACAGCGAATGCGAGGCTGAGACTGAAGCTTTATTTTGTTTATGCTGAGAGACATGCCGTGTGACTCATTTCCCCGCACGTACAAGTTATCGTAGGTTGGCGTTCACGGGTTTGACTTCTGAGATTCAGATCGAGTTCTGGGTCTTTCTTTTTTTTTTTAATTGGTTGATTCGACTTTTAAGAAATTCGAGTTCTAATGAGTTAGAGAACAGAGGTACCACTGTATTATTGTAATGCCTTGGAAAGGGGGCATAGTTATACTGTAATCAGTTCCTAGTTATTGTTGCTGTTCTTGGTGCTGCCCCTAGGGGACAGTGTAATGGTGTACTGTCATATCCTGAACCTGGGGGTTGGCGCCACAAAGGAATTCAGCTCTTTAAGGGGGTGTTTCTCCTGCTTCCTGTCACTCGGTGGGTTTTTCAGTTTAAATTAACAGTGTACAGATTCGTGAAGTGTGACTATATGGCCGACAACAGCCATTATTAAAGTAGTGTAGTTTTTGAAGTTTTTCATGTATAAAACATAGTCTGGTGATGAAGATTCAGTATAGATTTTAATTACAGTGAGCAGTTGTCACTGACACATTCCATAGCTGTTACTGGTATGTCAGTGGGTTAGGTCTCTGTGACTGTGATCGGAAGGTTGCTAGTTTGGATCCTGTCCTCTGTTGGACCCTTGAGCAAGGCACTATCCAGGCATGCCGGCTAAATGGCTGACTATGTGCTTGGACTCCAGGCTTCCTTCTCAACTGTATGTGTTTATGTGTATGTGTGTGGATTATGTTTATATTACATTGTGGCAGAGGTGGAGATTTCAGGTCCCAAGAGTACAGATCCAGACCAAGATGTTGTTTCAACCAACAAGTGACTATGATTCTTTATGCTCAGCTGGTTGGTTGAAACAAAATCTTGGTCTGGATTCGTACTCTCTGGACCTGAAATCTCCACCTCTGCATTGTGGACACCAAATGTCCCCCACACCGTAATAAAAACCTGTTATTTTGATGTTGTGGGGACAATTTTTCAGGATTGACAAAGATCTGTCAATGGAATCAAAAAACTAAAACTGCCAAAAGTCTTGTATTTTGTTTGGTTACTTATGGTTGAGGTCGTCATGTTGGAATTAGAGTTTTCCCCATTGAAATCAAATGGAGAGTCCCCACTAAGATATAATTACAAACCTGCGTGTGTGTCTAAGGGGAGCAAGGTGGGATATGCGAAAAGAAGCACCGCAGTGTACTTGTGAAAATGACAAATAAAGCATCATTTCACCTTCCAGTTGTTTACCTTCATTAATTAACAGAGTCACAGCAATTTAGCAGTGACTGTTAACACCAACCACACAGTGTTCAGTAGAACACCATGTAAAAACACCTTCTTTATTAAACCTTATTTAAACATTTCACTTGGTTCTTCTTAATTGTCCGCTGCTTTCTTTCTACAATTTTACCATGAAATTGAAGGACATATAACCATATTTTTTTATTGTCCATGTTTTTTTTTTTTACAGAGTATTACTAGCATTCCAACTCCAGTGTCAGTCATTTAAGCAGAATAAAAAATACCTCCACTAATGACTCGCTAATGTAGCTCAGATATATTGCTTCCTATTCTCGTACTTTGCGATTCTTTGAGTAATGCATGTTCTAAGTTTGCATTAATGTAATTGTAATTGAACAGGAACACGATCAGATATGTAAACAGTGATTACAAGTCTCCTTCTGCTATAGCAGACTGGTGAAGTCTGAATAGGATGGGGGGGGGGGGTTAGGGGAGTTAAAGATAAATGGATCAAACACAAGACATGAAATCCAGAGAACAATACACTTCTGACATGCTTATGCGGTTGTATAAGCAATACAAATTAATATGAGGTATCATACTCTGACAGTATAAGTGACAGAGACTGAAGAATTATCAACAAAAAACAATGTACAGCTTCACCAGGAACGAGTCTAGGATTTTTTAAGTTGGGAGCGTAAGGGGGGCCAACTTATTCACCAGCCAATGATGTGTTTTGAATCAGTGAATGATAGGGGAGGGGGCAAAAAAGGGGCAAAACATCTTTCAGCTGGGACCAGTTTCCCTGTAGCCCATATAAAATATAGTAAACCAGATGAAAAAAAAAACACTCATTGAACTTTTAATTGTGATTTCAATGAGGTTTTGCCTGATTGGACATATCACATGCACAAGATAACATATCACATGCACTTTCAAATGATCTATCAGCCATCTTCCAGGCACTTATCCTGACAGAGTAATGCTCAGCCTGCAGTCTATCGAAGGTGGCACAGCACCTGAGGTAGGGGAGATCCTAGACGGAATGCCAGTCCACAGTAGAGTAGGCACAGACAAACACACACAGACAAGTAATGGCCGGTTCAGAGATGCAGATTTGCCAAACCACAATTCTTTAGATCATGCAAAGGAAACCAAAGGAAAAATCACACGCACGCATGCTCGCACGCAGAAGGGGTTTAAATCCCAGGCCTGAGAGGTCTGAGATGTGCGTGCTAGTCTTTGTTACATAACGTTATTAATGGACCTCCTAGAGCACCTTTAAGTAAAAGTCTTAAGGATACAGGGATCTAGTAATATATCTGCTGTATAAATGTGGAAAGGATGCTGTAGGAGCAGAAAGGGGGGGGGGGTGTCTGTCCTCCATACACTGCTACAAGTAGCTGTTTGGATGCCAAAACACACCATCATCTACCTACTTATAAGCTAGATGTCACTTGATTACTTACTTCATGGGAGTGCTCACAACTTCTATATGACTACGGTAATTACTCATTTAGGGCATATTTCAGTGTTCTCTGTCAACAGCAATCAGCATCTCTAATTAAGAATGTTGTTAAGCACGGATTACAGATCTGCAAGGTTGGCACTGAAACCTAGTGATTACCTCGCCTCCCAAAAGACTATAACAGATGTTCTCAACCTTGACAGATTCTTGCATCTCCACCTAGATGCAAATAAATGACGGCCCTTCTGTTCACTGAGTTTTTAGCTGAGCCCAGCTGACCATCTTTTACAGGCATAAATTTAAGATAGCGGTTCACTAGAGGCTCTATGGTATTAAAAATTGTTCTCCCAAGTCCCCAGCTGTGCTGATAAATATTGTCATTAGGTTCAAGGATAAACACAATCAAAATATCCCAGGGACATTAATCTAGTGATAAACTTACTGATATAATTCAAACAGACCACTGTACATGCAAAATCAGTCTCCAGTCTACTTGTACAGCCACAGCACATTTTCCTATATCCCAACGCTTATCCATTATATTATAGCAAATCCAATAAACCATACTATTCAAAAATTTTAAAGTTCTCCAATGATACAAAATGTAAATACCTTTTCACAGCAGCACAAAAGGTAATGTTTTTTTTCTAGTTACTTCATTCAAAGATATTGCAAATAATTATATCTTTTCACACTCTTTTAATCTGCTGTCTCCAAAGAGTACATAAAATGGCTAGTATTTAACTCCATGGCATTTCAATGAGTTTCACCCAAATCAACAAATGTCATCAGTTACATGTTTAGTGCAAGGGTCGCTAGTTTGCCTGGCACTGTTTTTATATGAAGTACAATAACAGGCCCAAAGAATCCCTATTCCCCATGCTGTAAGAGCATGTAATCAGCGATCCCTCCGTCAGCTAGCTCACGGTGCATCGCATCACTCCTCCCAATGTTTTCAGGAAAACTAAAAATAAACTGAACTGCTTCAGAAACCTACACGTTGGGGAATGGCACAAGTACACAATGAGTGGATTGTTGCATCTGTCACAAAAAGAGGACATTTTGAAAGGGTTTGACCTGCAGTGTTTCAAAGAAATAGACATCAAAGAAACAGCTCAGAAACCTCAAATGCACAGATGCAGGCGTGTAAACAACTGTGTACTCAGTAAGTAAAGGAACTCAATACATCTAAAAAACACAGGAATCCCTGGGGCTGCAGGTCTTTATTGAAGCTGAGCTTTCCAGCACTTGATTCAATTAATTATTCTCATTTGTGAACTAATTAACTTTTTTTTCTTTCTGCTGAGTTTGTTAGCCTTATAGAGTGCTGGAAAACATTCAAAAATAAGGCCCGATTGAGCCAGTATTGAGGATCCCTAATCAGCGGAGTTTAATGCTTATTGGATGGTAAAATTTCTGATTGGCAGTTTGAAATGCCCATAAACCAGTTGCCACCAACACGACTGCGACCTACAGTATGGATAGTCCACAGCAAGCTAAGCAGTAGCCCGCATTAGTGATGGGCAAAATGACTCTTTTTTTGGGATACAGTTCGTTTGATTCAGTTGATTATTCACTCTGATTCTTTCACCAACTGGTTCAGTGGCACTTCCTGTTTGCATAAAATAGATCTGAGATATTTGTGTCCTCATGTCAAAAAATAGTCTATTATTTAGCAAAACAGTGCTAAGGAGTATGCTAGATCCAATCAATAAGTCATGTGAGAAAAATTATATTTGTTTTTGGATTAAAGTCCAAGTCTCTCAACATTGTACCTTGGCTACTCATGTTTGATAAAAATGCAAATCTAACAGCTCATAACATAGTCACCTGATGAGTCCGAAAGCTAAGAAAACTTGGTTAAAATAATTTTAAAATGGTGAAAATGTCGCATTTCTAAAATCCAATTGCAGCATACGGGAAATCACTGCACATGTAGGCTCTACATACTGCACCAGAAAATGGTGTATTGCAGTCACAACGGCAGTAAGCTATGTGAAGCTGCCCCCTTATAATCAGCATGAATAAAAAAGTATCATTAGTGCTATTTGCGCACAAATCATAATTTTTGCAGCACGAATGGGCACAAACGCAGCACTGATGAACCAGCCTGGTTTTATGTCCGTTCACTGTTGTAGAGAGGCTGGGTGACAACATCATCTGGAAAAAAATAAATGCTATTCTCATAAAAATGAAAGCAGCACAAATCCTATTTTTTGCGGCACAAAACAGCACAAAGGTAGCCCCAGCCAAACATGATTTTTTTTATTTGTGCTGATTGTGGGGGCGGGGGCGGCTTCACACAGCTCATTCAGCTGCCTGTCCGAGTTTCTTGTTCACCGACTCACTCACCAACTCGTTCACTCCTTCGGGTCTTTCATTCAGAACTAAACTAGAGACTGTCAATCGTTTGTTCACTGTAAGTGTGTATATGTTCAGTCTGAGGTTTAGTTTCCAGCCAATCATATGCTTGCTTTCAGCACGCCCTTACATGCCTCACTAGCTCTCACTGGATCTCACTGGCTCTCACTGGCCATAGGCGAGGAGGGAAGCAACATACACATCATATTTCTAAGGACAAGCGAAAGAACGAAGTGAATGTGAGTGTATAGTTACCGTAAGGAACTTGTTCCCCACAAAAGAATTATTCACAAATGTCACACTATTACTAATACATATTAATACATATCATATATATCATAATATGTATCACTAATACATATTGGGGCAGTGTGTGGCTCAGTGGGCTAAGCCTCTGTGCCTGTAATCAGAAGGTCACTGGTTCAAACCCAGCTTCAGCATGTCTGCAGATCCTTGAGCAAGGCCCTTAATCCCCCAGCTCCCTGGGTACCACTATGGGTGGCTGCCCTTTGCAGACAACTTACTCTACAAAATAGAGCAAGTTGAGGGAGGTGTAAAGTATCAACTATGTTAGAAACCATTACTAATACTTATTAGAAATGTTTGTGTGCTCTGTGTATATGATGTGCACTGCTCTGTGTGCCCTTCAGCCTTGTTACAGCCCTTAGTGGTTGGATACTCCTGCTGTAACATGCCTCACTGGATCTCACTGGCTCTCACTGGCCATAGGCGAGGAGGGAAGCAACATACACATCATATTTCTAAGGCTTATTCACACTATAAGATGTTTATATCACCATAAACAGTAATTGCTCAAAAATGCATGATTCATATTAAAACACTTGTTACAAGTCAGTTTATGATTCACTGCCAGTTGTCAACTTATCCTCCTTTTTGGCATCGTCGGCACGGTGAGCCCTGCTCGTCTGTCCCCAAAGGGAATCTATAACAAAGCCGCAATAACCAACACAAGCTGAAACAGGTACATACATATGCAGAAACAGCCAGATCTAAAAATGATACCTTTACCAAAAACACATAGAAATACTGTATAGCTGGACAAAAACATCTTCCTGTTATTGTTTACAGTCAATCTCTTTATAATTTATTACTTTAATAGTTTTACTAGTTTCATATATTGTTTACTTCATATACATACTGTTTACTTCCTTTATATACTGTTTACTTCCTTTATATATCGTTTACTTCATATAAACTTTCATATATTGTTTACTTCTCTTATATATCGTTTACTTCAAATTATTTGTATTGCATTGACTTGGGAAGTTACTAACATATTCTTGTTGTGTAACACAATGTTGATAAAAAAAAAAACTTAAAATTCTTTTTTGAATATATTGTGTGACAAACAGCCAATAAATCTGAAAGTACTAAGGAAAATGGTGTTGTATGTTTAAATCCGAATTTCACTTTGTGGATCTTATGGCATTGCGCTGGAGTGCTAAGTGGGGTTTTTTGGAAGCGTCATGACAACAACCATTACTGCTGACAACTAGCAGGGCCCTGACAGATCAATAAGGCAGTTGGCGACCATAGTCCCATGGCTAAGCAGCTATTCCCTGGGTTGGACAGAAACAATTTGTTCCACCATTAGGTGGCTTCCAATCACATCTTGACAACGACACATCCCAGATTTTAGCAGCTCCCCTTCCATGGCAACCAGGGGACATCTTGTCGCTTCAGTCTCCATTCCTGCAATAAAACGCTGCTTTATTATGGCTGTGCAACATTGCAAATGAAATCCTTCTTTGAGGAATCACTTTCAGGGGGATTGGATGGGGTGCAGCACAACTTCTTTAATTCTTTCTGAGTCACTGCAAGGTGAATTTAATAATCCAGGCACATAATAACATGATGACATGTCCATCACCTCGTGTGGTGAGAATTATAATGGTGATGATGGTTAGGGTTTTAATGAGGAACATTTCAGAGTGAAGAAAGTTATATTTATTTGAGACAGTGTATTTAGCATTGCTGGAGGTAGCATAACTAAACAAGGGCAGCCATTTATAAAAGGTGAGTCAAACACCATTCCTGGTGATCTAACCATTGTCCCAGCATGCTGCAGAATGCATACTCATCTGTCCTTTGGAATTATTATTTGTGAGACTATATTTGGATGCCCTTGCATTCTAATTCTTCACCACATGCACTTATCCTGGCATGCAGTCAGTAGCGGTAATGAAATTGCTCACTGATGACCTGCATTTTAACAGCCTAAAAACAGCAGCAATGCAATTATATCAACAAAAGGCATCAAACGCCATCAGAGTAGTACATTTGAAACATCGCACAATCAGAAACGGAATAAAAAAAGTCCCATGTTTTGCATAAACACAGACCTTATGTCAAACAAAATAAATCAGTAAGTGACAGTAAGGAAATTACACATGAAGGAAGTAAATACGTAGATTAAAACTCAAATATAGTAGGGAATACAAGGCTGAATACCTATTACGTAATCACAGAGAACTGCATATCACAAATGGCCACTTCATTCTGTGTAGCATTTACATTTATTTAGCAGATGCTTTAGTCCAAAGCAATTTACAATTGAAAAAGCAGAATCAGACAGTCATTGGAGCATTTGGGATTAAGGACTTTGGTCAACAGCCCCACATTGAAATCACTCCACCAATAGCAGGATTTGAACCAGAAACCTTCTGACCATAGGCAAAGAGTCCTAACTCACAGAGCCACAGACGGCCCCGAAGTCCTAAACAAATGTCATACGTCAAATAAGCCGCATGGTTGCTGATTAGTGTCAAAGTTAGAATGTGCTACACAGTTTGGCAGCTTACACTATGCAAAATATTACATTATGCAATCAGAAAATTATGCAATCAAAAAAAATTACAATGTGGCCTGCAGTATGCTTTCAAATTGGTCCCTATGTGCTCATCATATTAAGAAAACTCCTCATCAGTTCAGCATTCAGATGCGAATTTGATAAAATTCACCTGGAGTAAACATTGGAGCAAACTGCAGTGTTTACTGCCAGTGTTAAGCACAACCAGAGTCTTCATGTACAATTATAGTAGAGTCCATTTATACAAAAACTTTGTAATAAAACAATGCATATTTAATGGTAAAATTAGCTCAGTAATGGTTCTCTGATGCCTTTCCAAACGACCAGTGATGAAAGACCATCCACAGAAGAATAAGGAGAGCCTTTTTCATAGAATATGAGTCACACTGTAAGGCCCCATATCTTAACTGAGGAGTTTGCCTGGTGATTTCGATAGACCACAGTCTTTGCCACCTTCCACAGTATAGGTTAATGGCTCATTGTCGTAAAAACCCATGTCAGTTAAGGTAATCTTGTTACCTGCCTAGGATGACCCAGTGATAATTACCACCCATAGGCACTATGACCCCTATGATGTGACATCTACTGTGGCCTTTAAAGGACAGAGCTGTTATCTGTCAAGGCAAATGAGAAAAGGACAAAAAAAGGTCAGAAAATGTTGTCAGTACAATCAGACGCCCCATGTGACTCTAAATTGACAGGAATAGCCTGAAATAAAAGGCATTTTCCAACCCCTCTCTAACTCCTTTTAGGGTCCTGCTCACATGGACATCTAAACCAAAAGCTGCTTAATTGTAAATGATTTGAATTTTCCCTCAGTGGATGAGAATGGGAGGGGAGTTGCTGAAGGCATGCAGATGAAATCAGTTAACCTCCCCGGAGTGCACTGCTTAGAGATCAGCACAGAGCGCTCTCATGTGTGTGAAATCCTTCCACCAGAGGATATGGGTTTATGCTAGCAGGTGCACACGCTCTTTGGAAGCTGGAATCTTTTCATGACACGCAATATGATTTTTCAGCCGAACAGCAATAGGCCATAATGAACATGAGCATTTTGTCAATAAATTTTATATTACGTCAGAATTGCTATTTCACAAGCCACTAATCGATTCTTTCATTCAGGCAGTTGTGCACAAAAGAAACAGAATTCTACAAAGTGCATCACACATTGTTCACAATGGTATAATGAGATAAGCATTCAAACCCTTTTTAATACTAGGCCTGTACGTAACTGTTTGCCGATTTAGATACAATGTAACTTTAACCCCATTGTTTGCTGGATAAGAGCAAAATGAATCTACCCTTGTACAAAAGAGACTTTTCAGTCATTTTTATCAATTAAAGGAATGCTAGGCGTGTTTTTCCTGTTATTAGCCATGCTACCAATACAAAGGATATTATTTTAAAAACAGATAAAATTTACTAATTCTGAATGGAGCTAAGAAATAAAACAAATACTTGACAATAGCAACTGAAAATGGGTAAGGTTCAAGCAATATCTAGGGTAAAAGAAAAACTGGCCAATTTAGCCTGTGTTCAATGGATATAACTAAAACAGATATAATAAAAAAACGCTCAATACAGTATTGATGACTGAAACCGGCTGTGAATCTGTAATAGCTTATCTGGCACTTCCTTCATATTGTATATATACATGAGAGGCAGGATTAGGCTGTTCTGCAGTAGATGATAGGGTTATACTGCCATCCCATGCCATTCATGGTATTGCACCTTGCACAGACCATACATTTCATCTTTGGGATGTTACACAATCTAAGTTACAGCCTTCTCACTTTGCCTAGTTACTTTGGGCTGTTGTGGTCCAGTGTAGGATATCAGTCAGTCATACATAAGCATAATAACTGTACCTGTAGTGTTCCAGTGGCAGAACAAATTAACTGAAGAAGCAGTCCTCAGTTACAGGTTTCAGAGTCACGGCACTTAAATGGGCAGGAAACAGCACGTAGTGAGCGTCATGAAGGCAAGCAAACAGCACCTGCAGAACTGCAGAAAGCCGGGGGGACTAATGCAGTGAGAAAGACTGCAGGAGCCCATCTGAAATTCTGCCTCTCTATCATAGGCAGGTACTGAATTATTTCAGACACACCCAGGATACATGGACCAGAAGATGGGAAGATAATCTTTCTAAGAAATAGATAAAAGCAACCAGGAAATGAGCTTCAATTTGTAACTGTTCAGATAAAGAGTCAAGCCAAGATGCTATGACATATAAATGGCTAATCTATACATGTGTTTATAAAAAAAAACAAAACAGAAATGCTACATCAGTGCAATGCCATCCTTCGAGGACATTTAGGTAGCATTTTGTGAAAAAGCTAGTAATGCATGTAACATAATAATGTGTATATCCCCTCTTTACTAAGTTTCCACAAAAACTATATATATTTTTTTTTAGATTTTCTCCATTTTCTCACTCAGCTTGATGTTGTGTCAAGAAAGGTGATGATTGGAACTCAGTACAGTTGACTTGTCTGTTGATTGAAAGCTGGACTTGTACATATTTACATATGATTCCTCCTGAACGCTCCAGCTGGGTCTGTATAGCTGACTTCAGATGGCTGACTCTCCCCACAGTCACCCCAGCAACAGTCCATTGTTTCCATGGTTTCTCCTGACTAACATTATAGTGCGAAGAAAAGTAAAATAAGACTGTGATGAAAAACAATTGTGTGGGGAAAAAATCACTAAGTAATTATCTGCCTCTGATTGTTCCCCCCACAAAAGGAATTTAATGGATAGATTCCTGTGTTTTCGTAATACAGTACGCCTCAGCACAAGATGTCTATCACACACACACTGAGATGTTTCAAGGTGGTATATATCACTTCATTCTGTTGCAGTAGCAGAGCATCAACATAGGAGGTATCAGGCTTCAATGGCAGTTACAGAAATTGGGCTTACTGTGTAGTGTTAGGAAATAGTTCCAATCAGCCTTGTTCAATGAACACAGACATGAAAAGTTCTGAAGTTCCTGCAGCACGGCCGGCTCTTCAAGAAGACTTTAAAGTTTTCCTGAGCTTCTGTCCTCATCTTTTCTTGCTGTTTCAATCATGTCATTTAATGTTTTAAATCAAATGCAGGCAAGCAGAAAAAAAGCCGAAAGAAAATCAATATCACAACCTAGTGACCAGGTACTGCATTACATAGTTCCATTCACATTCGGTTGCAGCACTGAGTGGCTGGTGACCTGACGAGGCTGATTGGGCGGCAGAGTGTGCTGCATTTTCACTGGCAGTGTGACAGCCTAGGACAAAGGGCCATGGGATTGCATCCCTGTAACCTCTACAGGTGTGTAACGGGTTTAACCCCAGCAGTAGTAAATCTGTAAAAAGATCTCAGTTGGAGTCAATCATGACTTTGCTGGCCTAGAAATGCAAAAGTCATCCACAGTCACAATCAGTAAGTAACATTAAAAAGCTAGTTTCATGCCTTTGAGCAATGTTTTTCAAATGTAATTCTTCCTCTTAATTTTAAGAATGGAATATATATATATATATATATGTGTGTGTGTGTCTGTGTATTGCACTCTGCATTTGAACTCTGAATGTATACATAAAATTCAACAGCTTAAACTTAAACTGCAAACTAAATTTAAGTTACAGTCAAAATGAACAAAAAATGTTTATAAATTAGACAATTATTAAGCTACATTTATTCTCAAGCCTACTTTTTAGATAAACAAGTAATATTATTTATCTAAGAAATGTGTCATCATCCCAACATATTAACATCCCTATTTTTTTTATTTAAATAATGAATTTTTTATTGCTGATTTATTTACAGAAATAAAAGTAATCAGAAACAGTATGATCACCATTCATGATTTAGCATTTTACAATGGCATAAAAATTCAGCAAGACATTAATCACTTATTTGAGAGGAAAAGAGGAGACAAAGATTTTTAATCATATATATATATATATGAGCAAACTGCAGTGTTTACTTTGCTGCACGCACACAAACAAACACACACACTACTACTAGGTAACTAGATCTGTATTCCAATAGTACATTTGTCAGAAAGAGGACATGAGTGCATCCAGGAAGAGAGAACATCAATCTGTCCAAGAAGAGGTCAACAGTACGTCCAGAAAGAGGACAGCAATGTATTTTATGTAGATGCTAGTTGAAGAATGGCAGGTTTTCCATATCAGTAACTGGATGCCATATCTATTCCAAAAGGTCAGCCCAACCCTTATGGCCTTAAGAAAAGTATGATTAACCTAGTTGTCGTTTGTCATTTTCCTTCACATGGTGGCTGCTATGCCCTGAGCAGCCACTTAGTTTGCTTATGCCTTGGGCCCGCTCTGGGAAGTAGAAGAAAGCCAGTACTCAGATGAATAAACTGGAGTGACTGGAGGTCGCCAAATATAACTGGTACTGGGTGAAATGATTCAATGAGACCACACTTTTAGGCCATGCAAACATTGGCTGACTTCAAAGGATGCATGGAGGAATGCATGCAAAAAAAGAACTTTATTCCTACTGCGAAACTTTATGTCACTGTATCACATTTTGCATCCACCAGTCCTGAGGCACTTCAACAAGATCAATTACAGCAGGAGCTCTATCAAGTCACAGGAGAAATATTTTGGCCATAAAAACTTTCTGTCTTTGCCACAAGGCCAGAACATAGTTACAGCTGGAGATCCCAGCATGGCAATAACCCCAAACACACCTGAAAAATCACTCTCTGGGTTAGAGGAATGAAAAAGTTCGCATGGAGAAAACCCTCCCCCAAGTGTTTAAAAACTGCAGAACACAGAAAATGCCAAGGGAAGCTGGACAACTACTAACTACTTTTTTGAGATTTTGTTCTTGTAATAAGAGTAATGGGGGCGTGACATGTGGCTGAGCAGATTAGGGCTCTGTGCCTGTAGTCAGAAGGTGGCTCGGTCAAGTCCCGGCAGAATACTCACATCTCTACTGGGCCTTTGTGCAAATGGCAAATAATGAATCATTTCATTTTATTTAATAAAAGAGAAAACACTACAAAAGCTTGTTTCTTACCTTCTTCCTCACAGTTCTCTCCTGAGTAAAATTCCCTGTGACTACATGTTTATGAAGCAACAACCAGCAGATGTGCAGAACATCTTGCACAGTAATCCTAAGGAAGGGTATATACCGTAAACACATGTACCATACGTAAAGAATCAAGTAGTGTGCACTGCAATAGGGATTCTCAGCCTTTTGATGACAGAGGAGCAGCTTACGTTGAGTAGTTTAGAGGGTTGCTGGCAGTAAAACTTATCTGCTGGGGGGGTGGAACGATTGGTTGGCCAGATTTTATCCATTTATCCAAAGTTTATCCATTTCCATTTTGTTCAGATGTGATCAGATTGATTATGTTAGGGGTTGTAAAAATAGTGACTCGAAATATTGAAAAAAATATTTTTGGAGAAATAACCATCCCTGCCCCCAATTCCCAATATTCCACAGTCCAGTGAAACCCCTAGGAGCACCGTAAAGAGGGAGCAGTTAGGATGATTCCAAGGGCCCTTTAAAAATTTGGAACATAATTGAATTTGTCTGGGTTGGGGGCCTGGTATGATATGCTCTCATGGGACCCAAAATTTCTAGTGCCCCCCCCTGCATTAGAGCAATAGCTATAACAATGGCTCAGCCATCCTCTTACTCATATGCAACACATGCGGTGTGTTAGAAAAGGTGAAGGCTTTGTCTTAGAAACTCTAACAGGCACAGGATGACATAACTGTCAGTGTGGGACAGGGGAATTCAGAAGGCACTATTTCTGATAGAGTTAACTCCGTGAGCAAGAAAGGAAACAATTCCATTGAAAAATGAATAGCAATGTATATGTAGCATAAATTCTTCATGTTTACTAAAGGTGTAATTGATAAATATGCAACTTTTTAATGTGTTTTGCTGTATATTATACTATCAGTAATATTAGGGAAATATTAAAATAAATCACTGGTCTGGTTACTTAAGCACATGGTCGATAAATGGACTGTAAACTGGCCAACAAAATAATTAAAACCATTTTATAATGTGAATTTAGGTGTACAGCAACCATGACACTTTCAAATCTTTAAAACTTCAGTTTATTTTGTGGATGTTTGGCAAAATGATTATTTTGAGTACACAAACCAGACAGTATGTGTTTTTCTTTCTGACATTTTTTTCTGTACTACAAGAGAAACCAAGGAGTCATATTCTCCAGCCTCCAAATAGGATTAGGACTTAGCTTTAGTTTCAGTCAAATTAATTTTGTTTAATTAACATTGTATTTTCTTTCATTTCTCTTTTCAGAAACTCAGAATAAAATATTGCAGGAATCATTATTTTTGCAGCTTAAACTGCATTAATAGAAAATTATGCTCTTCAAAGCATGTCCTTAATTGTTAACTATAAACCTTCCATAAAACACGCTCGATTATGAGGACAGGCCTGACACCTACTGGCCATGACCAGTAGTACAGCTTCACTACGTAACACAGCAGGAGAACCCAGGTGTCCTGGTTGACAGCTGGATTGGTCATTCACCACTTATCCAGCGCAGACTCACAGTGAAGCTGGACTGTATTACGGGCAACACAGGGCGCAAGGTAAGAAACAGCCTCCAGAGGTCGCCAGTCACTCACAGGGCACACACCCCCACACACCACATACCCAATAGACAAGTTAGAGTAACCAATTCACCTGGACAGCATGAGCAAAGTGGAGTCCTTTGCAACCACTACAGATGGATCAGGTTTGCATAGAAGCCAAATATACTTTTAAAGTAACAGTCCAAATAGTATGACTATAAGACCCCGAGATAAACGGCTATCCTGCCCAAGCTGTACCTGACTTGTGCCATAAGCTGCCTAAGATATTGCAACCTTGTCCGCGATAAGTGGCATGACCTTTTCTGGGATAAGCAGGTAAAAGGAGGATGGATGGATCGAACTACAAGAGGCTGACAAAAAGCTTCTGCCACATCTCACACTAGATCAACATCATTTACTCCCTATTCTTCACTGCAAAAAATGTCAGCCTGGCTGAAATGTAAACAATCCCTGTAAACAAAAGACTAGTGTCAAGGTAACTGAAATCAAGTTGTATACATACATTTATAATGAATTGTCATATTGCTAAACAATCCCAAAACCCCCTTTCAGACAGAAATGTTTACATTTATTGTACTTCGAAGACAGTGGAACCTGCTTATAGACAAAACTAGAGTGTTTCATATATGGAAGCCGTCATTGTCGTTGGTGATTTGAAAGGCCAGCAACTAATAGACCACCACAAATAAGCAGCATCCAGCCAGGGTGGACAAAATGGAGCTGTGGCCCTCTACTGGGGAAAAGTATGAACTGCAACAAAACATGTAACTATTTAAAAATCAGCTTGGTTTGGAAATAAAGGTTTATCTTAACAAATGTATCCATTGTAGTCACTTTAAAAATTACACTGGAGCAATAATGAAATTATATTAATGTTTTGAACAAAGACATAATTTTACCATTGCTCTGTTCATAAACGAGTCTGTAACCCAGAAACGAAAAAGCAAAGCATGAATGATGCAGTGGAAGAGAAACACTGAGCCAAAGTGAGAAAATGATTAGAAAAAAATTATCTATATAATTCTGTTTTTATTGTAATTATTTTTGGCATAGACAATACGAAGATTAGACGCGTGGGAATGATTTTGTCAGCTTGTAACCAGAGGGGAAAAAAACATTTAAAGGTACAAACAATTTAATTCCTACTGCAACATATTGATTTTTTCCCTTAAAAGTGATTTAGCCTACTGCATGCAGATTGATCTAAACAGGAATGCAACTATATGATGCATAATGATATCATCAGGGAGATGGAGACCACAGAGGGAAAAAAAAATTCTATTGTGTCCAAGATTGGGAAAAGATCTCTATGCACTGTTACTAGAAGCAAAGCCACTAAAGACTCAATCACTTCGTGCTACACAAACAGAATATGTTATTCTCCCTAAGGAATGTTTGTCATTGACAAGTAGAACAACTCAGTAACAAAAGCTCTTCTACTGCATGTCTGGATAACTTTCTCAGAAATGATTGCTGCTTAAGGCGGATTCCTTCTAGTCAGGTTATGCCTTGCGACACCCTGCAGAGTCTAGCACAGCCGTCCACCAACAGTATGTCTTCTGATACTTGAACAACCTCACAGACAGGAAACAATATATTGCTGTAGATTATTCAAGTGAAGGACCGTAGAAAGTTAGTGGCAAAACATTAATATTTAACATTAACGTTTAGATGGTCTCGGTAATGCTTACACCTTGGACACTGTGCTCAGCTAGAAAGGACTCTGCATCATAAGTGCTATGGGAGATTGCAGGTAGCTTCCAGCCAAACACATAAAACTCCATATCCAATCCTGCTCTAAGGGTTTATCATGTGTATTTAAATATGTGTTATATATATATTTTTTACTTTTATACATATATAGTTCATATACAAATATAAATGTCATTTTCTTTAATATTATGCAATTCTCTCTATCTGTGCACAATACATGTAAAATATACATCTCTACACACAGACGCGCAAAACTGAATGGTGAAATAGCCTCGCAAAATAATCCCAAAAATCATGAATCGTTTTTTTCTTTATATTCACAAAAGATGTGGGATTTCGGCGGGAGATGCACAGTTTTTATAAAAACAAAGTGCTCCCGGTCCTTTTCAGGACAGCTGAGCCACAGCGCCATGGTTACGGAGGCAGACCGGCTTCTTCCCTTACATTCACCATACAGCCGATTCTCTGGGTCCCCCCGCCCCCTCAGCCCCCCCCCCTCCCCTCCCCCCAGCAGGCACCCTCTCTGAGCTTACTGCGACTTGCTGCAGTATTTGGAAATCCCTCGTGGGAGTGATAAGTGACCTAGTTTATCATCCTACTATGTGCTAATGAGGGCAACCATAACTACTATATGGATACCACATCTGGCACAGCATCCACTTTGCTGGGCATTTATTTCAGATCTGATCTAACAGAAAGGCTTTGCACATTTATTATGCCCTTTTCCTAGCTACTGGGTCTCTTCCTGAATGCCTTCCAGAACCCTGATGAGACTCTCCAGGCCAAACACAAACCCCTTGTCAGGCCCATGGTAAACCGTGGGGTCGTCTCTGAAACCTTTGAATGTGGTGTGAGCGAAGTCTATCATGCGCACATCGACGCAGGGCGGCGGAAAAGCAGCTGGGGGCTGCGGAGGAAGGTCACTGGAGGCCGCCGGGATTCGAGGTAATAGGGCAGGTTCTGATGGTCCGTGGACCGCCGGTCCATCCTGCCCCGATGGTCTGAGCCTGGGCTCCCTGCCCTCGTAGATGATGAGCAGGGAACTGGAGTAGAAGCGATAGGAAGCCTGCTTCTCCAGCACTGCTTTCAGGCGAACCAGCTTGTCCAGAATGGGCTCCAACAGGTCCCTTCGTAGCTGGATGCCGTTGTGCATGAACTGGCATAGAGCTTGCCGGAAGCCCTCCACAGACAAGCCACGGCCATAGTACTTGTTTCTGCAGAGGTAGTGCGCCGTGTCTACCTGGTAGACCTGCATAAAAAGCATGCATGTGAAAGGCGCATTTAATCATTATCGCAAACTGTGACATGCGCAGTAGAAAATATCAGAATAGCTTGAATCAGGCGATCATGTCTCTGTACTGTATATCAGAGTAAAACTTCTGGCTGCATTACCAAAAAATATCTATAAAAGCATGCTTATCAACAGGCCTGGCACAACCCTTTTTGGGGCTCTAAGCAAGATGTGATTAACCTAGTTTTCATTTCTCATCCTCCTTCCCATTCTGATCAGAAGGGGGCCCCCTGGTGGCCGCTGGGCCTTAGCTGCTGCTCCTGCTTTGTGAGCCGGCCCTGCTTATCAATTGAGATTTAACTCAATGCCGCCCTCTGCTGGGCCGAGAGCAGTACGTGGCCTCCCTCACCTGCATACCGCAGACACGCACGCCCAGCGAGGCTGACGTGCTCTGCTCACACTTCCTCATCTGGCGGGCGGCCTTCTCCTCGGTGGCATCGTCGCCATGCTGCCGCGTGCCCATCTTCAGGTCCAGGATGCAGGGGCGGCCAAAGCGGTGCACCACG
Organism: Paramormyrops kingsleyae; assembly: GCF_048594095.1. Classification (NCBI taxonomy): domain Eukaryota; kingdom Metazoa; phylum Chordata; class Actinopteri; order Osteoglossiformes; family Mormyridae; genus Paramormyrops; species Paramormyrops kingsleyae. The sequence goes on along the minus strand of NC_132802.1, from coordinate 11,867,095 downwards.
TTCTCCAGCAGCAGGAACTCTGACAGGCAGGGGCGTCAAGGAACTCCTCCACATGGTGGAACCTCAGGCGGGCCGACACCATCTGAACCCACAAAGGCCTGTGCTATACAGAGCTAAACGGCCAATAATTCCTTGGTAATAAGGATGCCCACAAATGGATGGATCGAGGCTTGGATCAGGGGCTCTCAATTGGTTTAGCCACAGGACCTATGCCCAAATTCCCACTGGACTGCCCTGCTTGCAGGCTGTAATCTGGACTCCCCCCTCAATAAATATTATCACCACCCTGGTCAGCAAATTTTTTCTTAAGGACCCCCCCCTCCAAGTGCGTCAGGGATAAAATTTACCACCCCCCTGGTGTTAGGTGTGATGTTCCCGGCCTGAAACCTGAAGGTCTGCTCAAGACCCACGTACTTCCTTGGTCATAAGTCACAACCCACATCTCAAATTTTTTTAACCAAAGTTAAAAAAACTTTGGTTTGAGGACCCCTGGCTTAGACAACATAAATTATAAGCATCTAAGGAACACTTGGAAGGAGGGGCCTTATAGTGAGACACGGACTCCCCCGACCGGGCACTGCGGAGTGAGACATGGACTCCCCCGGCCGGGCACTGCGGAGTGAGACACGGGCCCCCGCCGGGCACTGCGGAGTGAGACACGGGCCCCCGCCGGGCACTGCGGAGTGAGACACGGGCCCCCGCCGGGCACTGCGGAGGATACTGTACAGTCGCCGGTCCTTGGACTCGGCGCGCATGCGGCTCAGCTGCTGCTTGTGGCAGCGCAGGCTCCAAGGATTGTGGCCGATCTTCTCCGTAGCCGGGCCACTGTTGCCGTCCAGCATCCGGAAGGAGACATCCGAGTGGAGCAGATGCAGATGGGGGCTCTCGGGCTCCTGGGGGCTGATGGGAGGGAGGAGATGGGCGTGGTGGTGATGCATCTTTTACTACGCAATCAAAGCGTGCGTGTTGTGTTACATTTCATTCTGAAAGGGAAATCTCGTGTTTATTCGGCCTGCCTACATATGCCAAGCATGTGGGTTACAGGGTCCTAACATGTTTCATGTGGTCAGGACTGAGCAGGGACTATAAAATCCCATCTGGGACATTTGGAGTGGATAATCCGGTGGTCATGGTTCTTAAAAGCGGAACCCACTTTCTCCTAAACAGCATTCCAGCATGTCTTCCTCTGAGATGTTTATGTCTGTGTTTGAAATATGCATCACTGGGAGACCTAAGAGGCTTTTAAGATAAGAATATAAATGGATTATATTCTCTTGTCTCCATGCCCCATTCCCCGAGCTGACGGTGTAATGGGTACAGTGATATTTCTGAGCCCTAAGTCACAGGACTTACTGTCACCCTAGGTGAAATACTCATTGGAATTTAGCAAAAATAATCCTGTTTTTTTGTTAGCACAGCAGCTTGGAAGTTTTGAGGACAATGAAAACTGGGTGTGATATCCCTGATCTCTGACTGGAAAGCTGCCTGAGCAGAGAAGCAGATGTACGGGTTTCCTAAAACACATCCTGGCTCTTTACGTTATCATACTGTATCTTTACATCCCCAGGGGTGTATTCATGGGTGGGGGCACAGGAGAACTGTCCTCAGCTGAAAGATGATTGGCCCTCTGTCTTGTCACTCACTAATTCAAACCATTTCATTGGTTAATAATAAAGGGTTGGGCCCTTTGTATGAATGTCAGCCCCCACCTCATAAAAATCCTAGAATCGCCCCTGTTAGAGCAGGGCTCAACACTCACTTCATCACTCCCAAAACTCTTAGGTCTCTGGTTTTCTCCCCTCCCTGGTCTGCTCCCCCAGTTCTCCGGGCCCTGCCCACCTCTCCGTGCTATCGGCATCGTCCCTGTGGTCACTGCCAGCACGGTGTAGGCTCCGGCGGGACTGCTTGCGTCGTGGCTGCTCTGGGTCAACCATGTCGTCGCGGCCTGTAGCCTCGCTCTCCACGAAGGGGTATGCCACCAAGTTGATGTAGCCGTCACAGTCGCCCTCAAAGCACACCAGCACCAGACCTGGGGGGAAGAGAGGTACCTTCCGATCATGGGCATAGAGTCCTAACCTGCGGAGCCACAAACCGCCCCCACGCACTGGACAGTCTGTGAACATCTCACCTAGATACTTGGAAAAAAATGTGATAGTTGACAGAAGCCCACAAATCCTGCCAATATCCTCATTGCAATGCAGAAGAACACCGACTATCATAAACACAAGGAATTATTATTATTCAGTGGATGAGAAACAGCATAACAGAACACAGAGCTATCAAAAGTACGTCTAAATAATGGCAAATTCACTCTGTGATCTCGACTGTGCCACCTCCACGACACCGTGCGGAGCACAGATACAGCACTTAGCGGCTCAGGATGCCGCCACGCGTAAACGGGCGAGTGGCAGCACAGGGTGTCTCATCTTCCGGAAATGTTATTCTGTGCCATTGTCCAGGGACAAAGCAACGTTTGTCAGGAGAACATCAGTCATCTTGCTTGGTCCTTCCAGCAGCGGAGGAGTAGATGACATTTGCAGAGGCCCTTTTATTGCCAAGGAACCCACATAATAATAATAATAATAATAAATAATAATAATAATAATAATAATAAATAATAAGAAGAAGAAGAAGAAGAAGAAGAAGAAGAAAGACAGACAGACAGACAACTCAGGACAGGGCACCAACACACTGCAGAATTGTAACATTTATAGTTATTATATAACTGTAATAATAAATTGTGAAAAACTGTACTATAACAACAATAATAATAATAGTGACAGTAGAATGGAATCTTCATCAATGTAAACTTCTGTGTTTCTTTAACAAAGTTACAACCCGCATTATGGAAGACAGAGTAGTTTTGTACATTTAAACACTTCTACGTCATGAAGCTGAGTGCTGTAAAGTGAGCACGATACATCGGTAAAAAAGCCGTCCGCTGCTGACAGCCGTCCTGGGAAGGCACACTCTGGGATGTGCTGCTGCAGGCCTGCCTGTCCGGGCGCCGTTCCCGCTTGGACACTGAGGCGCTGCCCCGTCTCTTACGATGCGCAGTTTGTCATTGTGTCCAAGGAGAAGAATGTGCCGTCTAAACAGATTTAAGAGTGGATGAGGTGCCGGCTTCAGGAAGCGGCCCCGGCCTGCACATTGTCAGAAAGGCTGCGTTGCTCTCCACGTTAGGACTGAGGGTCGGGATCCATCCTGCCTCTGCTCCGTCCTACTGGGGTATTGTGCTGGCGTGGCGGCTTGTACCAGGCCCACAGTCAGGCCATGGGTGAAGACTTGGGGCGGTGCTGGTCGAAGCCCACATGGTACCTTAGGTAAGCTTTACTGCCGGCGCCCCCTCCTGGTAGGTTGTGCCACTCAATTTTATTTTGTCTCAAACATGGCGTACCAGGGAAAGGACCAGAGGTGATGTGTGCCAGGAAGGGGGTAAGGCGGTGGTGCTAGCGATTCGCTCAGTAGATGTTGCCCCAAGCAATGGCCCATCATGCCCTGGTACCAGGTAAGTAGACTGATGTTCTATAGCTGAAGGTGAGGAAGAATCAGGTGACCTGAGCCTGGCCCCACCCACTCACCTTTGTATTCGGGGGTGAACTCCTTCATCTCCGGCGGCAGGGCCTCGTAGAATCGCTGCTCGCGGGCGATGAGCGGTTTGCACACAGTGTGGTCGTCGTAGCGCATCATACTGGTGTGGCCGCCCACCTGGTGGATGAAGGGCTCCAGCAGCACCCCGCGGCTCGCACCTGACTCCAGGCTGGCGCTCTGTTTGCCCGCGTTCATGGCGCCTGACAGGCACATCGCGTGGGTGTGCTGCGTGGCGGCTAGCTCAGCTGTGCGGGTCTGGCCAGCAGGGGGTGCTCCTACAGCCAGGCCAGCAGCTACACACGCCGGTCAGATAGGCCTTCCTCACAGAGTACCCAGATCAGGTGCTGTTACTCGATCCCACTGGACAGAGGAAGAGAGTAAGAAAAGCATTAAGAATTTGGAATTTTAATAAAATTGGATAAAATCACATATTATGTCCCCAGACCTGTAATGATTTCTTAACTCATACAGCTATAAGAGCACCTACATTCCAGAGTATTTGTGGAGTTTAGCATACTGAAAGGAAACCCACATTTCAATTGGAACACATGGTAAGTATTTTTATATCAGGGAGTAGGTGCTGGGACTACAGCGACAGCTTCCAGAGTATTTTTGAACTGTGTGTGGCAGAAAGAAATATTAGTACAGCAGGAATAAACACCTTCACCCTGAAATAGACCCGTTACAAAGGTCATACATAAATTAACAAATTCTCTTAGATAAATTAAAAAAGAAAAAACACTGTAAAACACTGTTGGATTGCATCTACTCATCGCACTTTTTTTGTGAAATAAATTTTTAATAAACATTTTAATTGAGCTGTTACTCAACGACCAGGGATAACTGTGGGTCCTGAGGCTAAACCAGATGAAGAGCACGGCTGGAAGGTATGTAACTAGCAGGAATCAGAAAGACATAACGTGCAGGACTCCAGACTTTGTGAATTTTCTGACAGTTATCTTAGGAGACTCTGGGAAGCTCACTCCTCCACACCATTTCACTGAGGCCCATACAAATGACATCCTTCACGCCAGGACACATGCACCCAGACCCTGCAGTGCACAGATAGTGGGACCAATTTAATCAATTCAGAGGAGATCAAACACACCAGAGAAGGATAATTCCCAGTGGCGATTATAGGGTTTTTTTAAGGTAGGGTGGGCCATAATTCATACAGAGGGGCCATCCTTATCATTAGCCAATGGTACATTTTGAATCGGTGAGTGACAGTAGAGGGGGCATGCCAGGGGCCAATCTGCTTTCAGCTGGGGCCAGTGCCTATAGCCCCGCCCCTGTACACACCCCCTGGTTCAGAGGCCATCAACACATCAGAGAAGGATTACTCCATCTGTAACTGCATTAGCATGACCCCAAGCAAGCCTGCATTGTCAACCAATTACCTACAGAAATAAAGAAAAGCAGCACAGCTGCAAAGCAAATTACAGGTGCAGCATGCGAACACCAACCCCCACAGAAAGCCCCGTTATTATAAAGGGTAAAACAATAAAATCCAGTTCATTAAACGGCCTCTTAATGATAGCCCTCCACACTCCATTAACCAAAATTAGAACGGCTCGACGCTGCACCTGCAGCCACAGAGAGTCATTGTTGTGTGAAGCAGCGGCTCTTACGCGGGCACGCCGCCGTTTTCTCTACTCCCTATAAAACTCCACCTACTCGAATGCTTCACCAGATCACAACAGTCATTGTTACTACAGTACATTCATCAGATGCTATTGTCCAAAGAGAGGCACACCGAGGTTTGATGAATGAAGATAGGACCTTCCTTCTATGTGCATTGTAATCAGTACAGTATTGTGATGCTTTATTTATTGCTTTCTGCCTACCCTTCACATACATAGACACATTATACAAGTTTAGGGTCACAGAGGGTCAGCCAGCAGACAGTGGCTGTGGAGCTACTTAGGGTTAAGGGCCTTGTTCAGGGGCTCAACGGTAGCATCAGTTTCTCGACACCCAGGATTTGAACCAGTGATCTTCTGGTCAGTCCAAACCTGCCATGTGAGATATAAATAATGAGATACACAGACACAGATCCATCCATCCATCTGTGACTGAGTGGGGTGTTCTAGCATTCGGACCCTGATGGGAAGCGTGAAGTTAACTGATGATTATATTTTCTACTACGTTATGCTAGTAGGCTAGCTTAAGGAACACATGGCCCAAACAGAATCTAACAGGACATCTGAGACCAGAACAGTTTAAATATTTTAGTACACAAAAGGCAGTGGTGTTTTGGGATACGCTTCCAAGTACTGCGACTGAACATTTACATTTATTTATTTAGCACACAAGCGAGGAAAGCTGGGTCAGTCAGAGTCCTGGGAGCAGGTCAGGTCAAGGCCCTCGCTCAAGAGCCCAGAGGTGATATGATTACTCTGCTGGTCACAGGATTGGAACCCATGACTTACTGGACATGGGTGTAGATTCCTAACCCACTGAGTTACCTGCTGCCTGTACGGGTCCCACAGCTGTTCAATGATCAACATCATCTGAATCAATCAGCACTAAATAAACCACGGAGCACTTAGGAAAAGGAGACAATTTTGGAGACAGAGGTGAAGAACATGGATTCCCGGCAGTTCTGCCACTTAGTTTAGTACAGAGACCAATGATAAAAACAAAATTTGCTCCACATTCATTCTCTCTAATACAGAATAAGTGGTGGTGTTGTTTATGAATACATAATTTAGCACAATATACACAGTACCAGTTAAAACTTTGAACACGCCAAGCTGCCTACAAAGAAGAGTGATAGAGTGTTGCATCACCTGGCCACATCACCTAAAAACAGCAGAAATTGTTTTGGAGAAGATCAGACAGTGAAGGAAAAGCAATCAATGAGTGTTTGGCATATACACAATATTGAGTATTGGGACACTCCAACAGTTTTCAAAAACTGATATAAAAAGAAATATTCAGAGATACAATACATAAATAAAAGTGTTGGGACACCTGGCCATTGCATCTACAGAAACTTTAATGACATCCAATTGTAAATATAGTTCCCCCTTTGCAGCTATAACAGCTGCCACTCTTCTGGGAAGGCTTTCCACAAGATTGTGGAGTGTGTCTGTGGGAATTTTTGCCCATTCATCTAGAAGAGCATTTGTGAAGTCAGGCACTGATGTTGGACCTGAAGGCCTGGCTCACCATCTCTGTTCTAGGTCATCCCAAAGGTGTCTGATGAGGTTGAGGTCAGGACTCTGTGCGGTCCAGTCAAGTTCTTCCACACAAAACTCATCCAACCATGTCTTTATGGACCTTGCTTTGTACACTGGGGCTCAGTCATGCTGGAACAGAAAATGGCCTTCCCCAAATGGTTCCCACGGAGTTGGAACCATAGAATTGTCCAAAATATCTTGGTATCCTGAAGCATTAAGAGTTCCTTTCACTGGAACCAAGCGGCCTAGCCCAACCCCTGAAAAACAACCCCATACCATTATCCCTCCTCCACCAAACTTTACAGTTGGTACAATGCAGTCAGGTAGGTAACGTTCTCCTGAGATCCGCCAAACCCAGACTCATGCATCAGACTGCCAGACAGAGAAGTGTGATTTGTCACTCCACAGAACATGTTTCCACTGCTCCAGAGTCCAGTGGCGGCGTGCTTTACACCACTCCATCTGACGCTTGGCATGGCACTTGGTGATGTGAAGCTTGCATGCAGCTGCTCGGACATGGAAGCCCATTCCATGAAGCTCCCAGCGCACAGGGTTTTGTACTCTGGTTAATGCCAGAGGAAGTTTGTAACTCTGCAGTTATTGAGCCAACAGAGTATTGGCAACTTTTACACAGTACGGCCTCAGCACTCTACGATGCCGCTCTATTACTTTACATGGTCTGCCACTTAGAGGCTGAGTTTCTGTTGTTCAAAAATTCCTCCCCTTAGCAATAATACCACTTACAGTTGACCATGCAATATCTATATCAATCTATCATGAAGAAATTTCACAGACTGACTTATTGCAGAGGTAACATCCCACGACAGTATCACGCCTGAACTCACTGAGCTCTTCAGAAGGACCCATTCTTTCACAAATGTTTGTAAACCTAAATGCGTGGCTAGATGTTTAAGTAAGGCATAATTCCATAGATGTTATTTTATAGTACTGATGTCTTGTGTCCAGATTTTTGACTGGTACTGTTTGTAGTTTTAAGTCCGGTCTGCCTTGTCTTGCACTGACTGCCCTGTGTTTTGCACTACATAGAGCAAAGGACTTCTTTTTGTTACTTACTGTTGAACTGTGGTCCTGGGGGACCATTTGTGCCTGTGTGTACCTGTAGGTGGATGGCTTGACGATAAAGGCCACTTGATGATGATAATAAATAATAATAATAATAATAAAAATAATTGTTGTTGTTGTTATTATTGCTCACAGTCAAACCACTATATATGGATTGACAGTAAAGCACTTCATACATGACTTAAAGAAATTCCAACATCCCTCTAAATCCTCCTGAGATCAACAAAGCTCATCTTAGTCTTAATCTTAAAAGAGCATGCCGAGGTTTGGGAAACCACTAGCCTTCACTTAAACACCACAGCATTTCCAAGGTCCAAACAGCATAGACATATGCATGTCAGGGATACACAGAATGCATTACATATTCTCAACATGCTGAAAATGAGAACAGCACAGTGGCCTTATTCCGCTAGGCCTGGGCTCTCTATGGACGGAGTCCAGGTCCCAGCGGCAAGGTGTCTGCGTTTCTGCAGGAGATGCAGAATGATGTAAAAGACTCCCAGATGGGGTGCGTGAAGGCCGCGGGGCCCACTAGCTTCAATTAATCACAGGGTCTAAACCATACTGTTTCCAACGTTTAAAAAAAAAACAAGAGAAACAGACCAGAAACAAAAGGACAACAATTTGCTCTTTTGTCCCTTTGTTATTCAAGTGGTTTTAGTAATAAGACCCAAATAAAGGCACCTTATTTCCTGTGTTGGTGTGTATGTGTAAAACTGTCCTTCAAAGAGGAGTGGGCAGTGTACGATTAGATTCAGCTTTATTGTCATTGTCCTGAGTACAGGTACAGAGACAATGAAATGCAGTTAGCATCCAACCAGGTGCAAATAAAATGCATACAAATGCAATCAATTACAATGAAAATATAGACAGAAATATAAATTATGGTTGCATGTAAAATTATACATGAGGCAGTCTGAAATATAAGGTGCTGACAGGAAGTACAGAGGAAATGACTGAATATGATACAAGATGCAATATTAATATAACATTCAATATTGATGATTGAATATGATACAAGATACCTGTACAATACTGATACAATTGGGAACTGACATATACAAATGAGCAGACAAAATAGTGTTCAATGGCGGTACCATGTTGTGTGGGTAGGGGGGTGGAATGGAGGATTAACGTTATAAGGTACTACTGAGCACAATGACAGCTGTGGGGAAGAAGCTGTTTCTCAGCTTGTATGAGCTGCATATACTAACATAAACTGCAATCTAGTCTATGCATAAAGGCTCTACCAGTGTGGACCACAAACCTGACCTGACCTACTAGCTCAGTTCAGTTGTATCCCAGTGGCTCTGTACCGTCACAATTAAACTGAGACGGGAAATCAGGGTGTCGTGGTAAAATGAGCACACTATTAAAAAGAAATTAAAACTGAAAGCTCAGCTGCTGTGCCTTGCATCAGATTCAGCATGATCTCCAATTTGCCATACCATGTAAGACAATGACTCATGTCACAAAAGTCACAAAGTAATTACTGCTCATGGATTGATGCATTCATGGATTATTTGCTCTTCCTCACACTGCAAAAGCTTCTCGCTTCATTTTTAAACTACTTTTAAACCCATAGAATGTTTCTGAAATGTTCTACTCTATTTGTTATATGTAAATACTTCATAGCCTTAGTGTGCCTACAAATTCTATATGCACATGTCTATGCATTTATCCCTAAATGGCTCCTGTATCTTGAATAGAAGCTGGGTTCCATCATCTGCTTGCGGTACCTTCAAATGTACAAACACTCCATTGTCCCAATACAGCTGCATTGCTGGTCATTTTTTTAGTTTTTTTGTTTTGTTTTGTTCCGTTGATTGATTGTGTACTTGTAACAGGCTTTCATTAAAACAGAAATAACAAGACAAAGTGTCTTGTATGCAAAAATAATAGTGTGGTCTCTGTAGGAATGTGGACTTGTGTACAGCCAGGAGCCTAACTGAGATACAGATATCTGTCTGCTCAATTCAATAGGGCTCAAAATCTCAGCCCTTTAGAGTAAATTCCAATTTACTCCAACTTAATGCAATAAATATGTATACTTCCTGAGTGATCCCATTCATTCTATGGTCACTTAAAGACCTTGGAAAGGTATGAATAGCATACAAATTATGTAACCCAAACAGAGGTGGAAAGTTCAGGTCCAGAAAGTACAAATCCAGACCAAGGTTCTGTTTCAAACAACCAATTGCACACTCTGTGACTGTCACTCTTTATATTCAACTGGCTGGTTGAAACAAAATGCTGGTCTGGATTTGTACTTTCTGGACCTGAACTTTCCAGCTCTGAATCCAAGCTAATTGAGCATTTATTCTAAAACATTACCTGATGTACATGCTGTTTCACCAATAAAATGATGTTCTGGTGCAAACGATGGCGCATCTTTTAAGTGCAGCTTTAGATGACCCATAGCAAAGCGCAGTGTAGCTGGTGTGCTGTTTGCTGGTGGTCACATGGCTCTTTGATGTGCAGTAATTTGTCAAGATAATATAGGGGGTACAAGGCCATGAGGCGGATAATCACATAATCAGGACCGTCCTACCCAGATAAAACACACAAGGTCATAGACCATCTGCCAATATTTTCCTTTAAACTCACTATTAATCTTTGCAGCCAGGAATAATTTTACCTGCCAAACACAGACATGCAATAACTTTTCTAAAATATCCAATTATAAAAGAGGCAGGTGCCCTTTAACTGCTCAAACCCTGTTACATAAATTCATCCCATTATAGATAAAACAATCCCTAAACCCAATGAAAGATTTATAATCAAACATTACCCTCTATTAAGGGCCAAAGGCTGACTTTATAAATATATATGGTCTTAATGTTTTTTATTCTTTAAATACATTTATTTTTGGCTACTTCATCATTATCCGTTAATAACTTTATAGATCCATTTTATAAATTGATCCTCTGGTCCACACTGCACCTGATCAATAACTGTCCTTCAGCATCTCGTCGAGAATTTAAATATATGTGACATTTAGAGAAAACTGAGGATGGATATACCTGGATGGGCTATGACAGCAGGGGCTATTCAGCCAACTGGAACTCCAAATCATTATGATCAACATGAAAAGCTTGGGTCAGGCACAAAACTTTACATAAAGCATTTAGAACCATGGGATCAGTGGGTTACACTGGTTCAGTGAGTTACACTGGTTCAGTGGGTAAGCACCTCTAAGGGCTGAAGGTCTGAGTCCCACCTTCACTCTGTGTGTGGAGTTAGTATGTTCTCCCTGCATCATGCAGATTTCCACAAGCTCTAAGAGATAAAATTAGGTTAATTGGAAATTCTAACAGAGGTGGATAGATCAGGTCCAGAAAGAAAGAATCCAGACCAAAATTTTGTTTCAAACAATCAGTTGAGTACTCTGTGACTCTTTATTCTGTTTTTTTGATACAAAACCTACTTTTTACTTTATGCACCTGAACTCTAAACTGGCCATAGTCTATCTGTGTATGTAACTGCATTTCACTGGACTGGCGTGTACCCCAGCATCGTGCTGTATGCGGCCTGAGAGTGGCTTCAGGCCCCCCTGCGACCCTACCATGGATAACAAGTGTGAAGATGGATGCATGTTAAGAACTGGTTACTCAGATCCTCTCTAAGTTACTGGCATGAGAGTCAGAGGCTGACGGCTGGAATTCATGATGCTTTCATTCAGAGTCATCAGGGCAGCCGTAATTTTAGCAGACTAATGAAAAATCTGTACATTAGGAAGGCCTCATCAAACTCATTATATGAGGAAAAGGTCTTTGAGTGTTGAGTCGGTCTGTCACTATGAGTTACTATCCAGATTTGGTTGTGGTAAGAACTTCTGTAAATGGATACAAATAGTTCTCACAGATCACAAGGCTGAAATTCTTTCTAATAATATAACACCCAAACCATTTATTATCCCCGTTCCACAGGACAGCTTTTTTTTTTTGCCAGTTTTTATTGTTTTTATCTGCACAGTTCCATCACTATATTGGTGTTTCAAACTGCACGTTTTGTAGTATTTTCCAAGTACCAGACAGATTACTCAAAGTCCACCAGAAACTAAAGAACTGACAAAGTCCACCGAAAGGTTTCCAGTCTTGGGGACATAGTTTGGAAAAAACCTTACAATTTTAATGCCATCTGAAGAAGAACTTCAAGTGAAACCTGACATTTCTGAAAGCACTTTTTCCCCAAAGTATTCCCAACTGAGAAGCCTTACAGCAGCAACAAAGAAACTTTTTGCCAAGCTAAAACTACCTCAGCTGGAGAACTGTCAAGAGAAAAGTGAGGTCTATACAACAGACTATATAATGCACTAGTTTATATAATGGACTGGCCTATATAACGGACCGGGTCTAGAGAATCAGCAGAGATTAACCTACAAACTTACAGAGAAGACCTGAAAAAAAGCAGAACTCGGTGGCAGGTTCAGATGAAGCCTTCAACCAATTTCTTAAGTCTCAAGTACACAATATATTATATAAGGGCAATTTCATGCAAAGGTCCATTTAATGTCACGTCCATTACGCTGATGTGTAAATCAATATATGAAGGATTGACGATTTGTTTATATTCAACCTAAGAGGTTACATGAAAAGATATGCAGACTGATTCATTGATACAGTCTGTCCATGCTCTTGGCAGACATTCTGTTTGCCAATGTCACACCCATAAGGCTAGAATTCCCTACAATATGTCTACGTTATAATACATACATGCATCTGCTAAACTCTAGCTCGAGGAGTTAAAAGGTGAGATTTGAGAAAAATTCAAGAAATGTTGAGGGAGTCTATGTGTCAGATGATAGTCTTGTTCCTATCTCCATCCAAATGTGTTTATTTAAAGGGTGTATTGAGGAACTCCTTCATAGCAAAGCACAAACCCTGGTGGATATGTGTATATTGCAAACAAAGCACTTGACAGTTCTCACATGGAAGGAAAAAAATAGACTTTGAATGACCATTGATTAAAATGAAATGTGTTTTTGCCTCCCTATGAAAATATAAGGAAACAAATACTACTATGACAGAATAATTAATCACAGTAATAATTCTGATATTTAATTTTTTTTTAAATACCGCAACCGACCTGAGAGGTAAGAAGGCGGGAGGGGGGTAATTATTAATCTACTCCTTTCCAGAGTCTTGATCTTTCCCAGAGATACTTATGGTTACTCAGCTTTAGCAGAGATGAATTATATATTAAGTTGTCAATAATTCCCATAATTCCCAATTCAAAAAATACTTTTAAAATAATTATCAGTTTTTCTCCTCTTTACGATTATGGTTCATGTTTTCAGAAATGGACTTAATTTTTAAAGACCTGGGAAACAGGTCCAAAGATGCTCAGGAAACAGCTTAACAGACAATAATGATGTTAGGTTGCCAAGCCTCAACATTGTGTAGGAAAAGGGAGCTTTACCCACATATGGTAAACAGCCTTACAGACTTCTGAACTGAATAAACCACTCCTACTAGAATTTTCAGTAGTTGGCCTACATCTATAAGAAATTTGAGAAACTGTTACTAGGCCCTCTGTAAATGAATACAAAAAAATCTATAAAATTTGTGGCCTAGTGAAGTTTGATAGCAATGCATGCATTAAACAGCATCCTTTTAATAAATTGGCATTTATTTACTTTACAATATTACATTTAGGGTTGCGGGGGGGTTTGGAACTTATCGCGAATAGGACAAGAAGTTACAGAAAGTGGATGGATGGATGGATTATTACATTTAAACTGGAATACAAAAACAATAAAAACTGAAAAAGTCAAAGAAAGATCGCAGTACTGTTCACAACTTCAGAGCATTCCAAGAAGGTTAAACCCGGCAAATTGCTACCAACCAAGATGAGATCGTGCAACAAAAGACAAACAAACAGAACTGATTTTCTGCAGCAAAGTCAGTAATCTCAGATATACAATACACACAATAACACAAAGACTTCCAAGCTGATACATGCTTGTGACCCTCCTTGTGCACTCACAATAGGCCGTTATCAAGAACAATCTCTCACATCCTTGGCAAATATGGAAATCTTTTCATTTGTGCTGTAAGAGCTTATTGCATTGGTCACACTGGTACACAGTAACGATAAACCACAACCAGAAAAAAGAAACAAAGGTTCACCATCAATTTTGTCTGCATTACTATAAACCACCTACCATTCAACACAGCAGACAAAGATCTCAGATCAATGTAGAATTTATTTAATAGAACACTCACTTCGCTAAGAAAGAAAATCCAAAGGCGACCAAAGTCCTGGCCGTCATATCCGATATCTAGTCCTAAACTGGTCCATTTCTTGGTCCTACAGAACATTCTGTTGCTTCAGAAATGGTCTCATGTGACTGTGCTGTAACTCAGCATAGCTCCACAGCTGCTGTCTGTCCTAGTCAAAGCTTTACTATAGAATGTCACCTGAATTCCAAAAGGGGCTTGTGGGGATTATTCATGAAGGGATTGGACAGTGAAGTACGTTCAAATCACCTCTGGCACAGTACTACCTGCACATCAGTTCAAATTGGAATTGGGGCAAAGATTCAGTGCTATTTCTCAAGAAAAGGTAAGGAAAAGAGAAAGCCAGTGGCATGTGCTATGTGATTGGGTCTGCAGCTTGGTAGAATGGACAGCATTATGTATAGTGAGCACACCTAGATGGAACAGGCAAAGTAATAGTCACCTCAGACCCATAGCTTGGGTCCTCTGCCAAGCCCCAAAGGTGATTTTAATCATAGGAGGAATATGAAATAGGTGAATACTTCCACACCACGAGAGTCTGTCTGCACACTGTGCCTTGTCAGAATCCTTACAGGCCTGATTTCAGTAACTGCCCAATCCGGGACTGAAGGGATGTTGGATGAATCACGGCTGCTGTGTGCCTTTGGCTGGCCTGGAGTGGTCACAGTAGGATTTCAAAGTCTGAACGGAGATTAATTAGTCATAGCCCCTGGAGTCTTTCTTTATCAGCAGGTTTTTTTCCCCCCTTCTTCCTCGATAGACTGCAAGACACTGAGCAAACATGTGCTGGGTGCTGGGCTAGCCGTCAAGGCCAAAATACACAATGAGAATAAGAACAATTGTTAGCAAGAGCAAAAAACTAGTTCTCCTTTATAAAATAAAACAAAGGCTTCAAAGACTATGCTCCCTTGGTTATCCTGGAATTGGTAAAATCAAAATAGTTCACAATTTACTTCAGCTCTGCAGGGGATATTTAACATGTAGTTAAAACACAATACCGAGACAGAAGAATCATTCAATGGCACACAATTGCAGGCACACAAACCCCCTCCCTTATAGAACTTCTGTAAGGTCTACTGCATCTAAAATAGCACTCGCAAATCAATCTATTTTTTTTTCCTCTTCCAGTACATTGAAACTGAACATGAAGGTCTTTGCAAAGCCAGTATCACTACAGACAGTGCATTGTGTTTTATTTTTTTGACAAAAAGATAACTAAACAAAATGAGGAATTTAACAGCCTGCAGACCTCATCCACCCATGGTCAGTAGGGTTTGCAAGACACTGATACAACAACTGCAACCAGAGGTGTAAAAGACCATAGCCTTTTTTGGAGATGTCCTGTATTTAGAGATAAGAAAACAGGACATGCATTGTTAATGAGAATGACACGATGCACTATTTAAGACAAAAGACTTTCCAGAGAGGCCTTTGCATCTCCAGACTACACTAATCTCCTCTTTACATAAAGGATGACAACTGTCCACAGCCCAGTCATCAACCAACACGATTCAGCCTTCCATAAGTAATGCTACTTTCAGCCTGATAACAGTGTAACCTGCTTCCCAGAAAAAATAGACAGAATCTATAGTATCTACGCACCAAGAAAGAAAAGCAAAAAAAAATAAAATAAAAATTATACTACACAAACATCTGCAGCTCCACCAGGACACAAAACTAGTTTAAGCACTTGAACTAAATTCACCAACTAAAGGTTTACTGTATATAATATCTAATATGGAGAACCAAACACATGTCTGCTATCTGGGCACATCCACAATAAAATGCAGCCAAGTCAGGCAAGAGTTGAGTCGAGTTGGTTTAGGTCTCAGTTTTCAACAGGACAAGCTATTTACAATACATAATTTGCCAGGAGTGACACATATTTCCCAAGTATTCTCTACATTGTTCAGCTTACAAGTATCAAGTAACCAATAGGTATTGTGTCAGTGGCTCTTTTAGTGTATAAATGTTTTGATAAGGAAGAGACGTGTTTACAGTACTGGTAGTCTATCATGTACAATGCCCAAAGACAGTAACATTAATTTACTTTTCAAACAAAATTAACTGCTTTTATCTGGGACATTTCATTCAGAAGAAGTTGACACAGAAATGAACGCTGCCTTGGTAAAGCATTATTTGTCACAGTAAAATTTTAAAACGATATTTACCAATTCTAATGAAATGCAAGGTACGGGGTTTTCAGTATTACAATGTTTCGAATCATAATTTGACATAAATGTAGGTATAATAAACAGTGTTTATAAAATAAAAACCATATGCCCCACCAACTGGCAAAATAATAAGCTCGCCCGTATAAATACGCCGCTACATGGTATCAGGAAACATGCCCTGAACAGTTCGCATCGAGGGAAAAACGTGACATCTCAATGAATGAAATAAAAAGATATACAATAACCCACATTTGTTTATCTAGCTAATCTTTGTTAACAGCATTTCAGTTTTGTGCGTGTCTTTGGGGGGGGGGAAAGTATCGCTAGAGATTACTTTTAGTAGTACACGTATGATTATATTCAAATGCTGTCACATCTGCAGATTGACATCTTCTTTTGGCTATCAAACTGTCTATTTGATTTCGACATGTAAGGTTGATGTAACAAATCCACTTACCCGTTACGGTAGGAGCCTCGTCATGTTCTCATTTACAGAACCAGCCGGAGGGTGAGATCGCTTTCAAACGCCACTAAGACTCTTCACTAATCAGCATATACTTTACCTGCCAACCGGAGCCTGTTTGTACACTTAGCTGCATTGCTAAATATCTAGCTAGCCTTCTAATTCACACACACCAAACCCCTCACACCAGCATGGTAGCCATACTAATATTTCCAGGGTAAACTAACGAGTTCTCCCAAAAACGTGTGTGAGTAGTCTGATGTGCATTCGCCCGTAAAGGCACCATGCTAACGTCACCAGTGAGGCTCGGTGTGCATCGCAAGTTCACTGACTACTGACAGGTCGAGTAGCAAAACAACAGCAGAAATGCATGATCGGGAGCAGCCCGAGGTATCACTTGCGTATCCCAGAATGCAAAGTTTACGTCCCTGAATGCTAGAATGCTGCTTAGAATGGTCGGCGATTAATGTACCAGACAGTGTCTTGTTACCTACTTTCGTGGTATATAGCTACAGCACAGTTTTTCCATCGCCCTTCACACTCGTTTCGTCCTACCCTGGTGCGCTGCGATCGTAAGTATGCGGGTGGAGGGTTTGCCTGATATTTTTCTCTCCTCTCTCTGTGCATCATCACATTCCCGTCTCAGGCCACGGTTTCCCCATCGTTTACTAGACTACAAAAAATGCCTACCAATCTAACGGAACAGCAGTAGTGGTTTTTCAGCTGTATTTTTAACTGTTTTTTTTTTACCGTATGTTAAACAGCTTGCGTCCATGTCTCAATATGTCGCGTTGATATGTCTTAGTACTGTTTCTTGCACTACGAGATTTCATATCAGTGTATCATTATTGAATGATGCGGATGAAGGTGACAATAGCAAAATTTTAACTTGACTTTGACTAGCAGAGCAGGGACAGAAAAATCGCCTTGAATGATATGTTGACGTTTCGGTGAAAAACATGTTTTTATATATTTTTTTTCTTCACCACTGGCAATAGCCTAAAGGTGGCGTACAGTCCCCATGTCATTGACAAAACTGAACAGCTTGTGTCATGTTTTCTTGGATTATTCTGCCAATGAAAATGGATATCTTCACAGTATGTTCAGGTGCATGAAGTTAAGATAAGACCAAAATAGTTGCAGCTGTTCTAAAAATTTTAATGACTTTGTAGCTACTGTGGACCTTTTCTGGCTTTGTCACATGGTCTCTATACTTTTTGGTATTAAGAATTATGTATAGTATATATCTAGTTGTCAAAAAATATTGATTTATTTGGGAACAAAGTGCTAAATAAATTATCTTAAGTGGAGAGTGCCTACCTTTATAACCATCTTAGGATGAAGTCCAGTCCAAGAGAGTAATCCTCACATTTTAATATCCCTTAAAAAGCACTTAGGATCTTCAAATCAACTAACAAATGAATAAATATTCAGAGAAACAGTATATTGCCAATAAAATGATTTCCATCCTTGGCCCAAAAATATGGTCAACTGAAAGACTAACTGTCAGGTTTCACTAAGTAACCTATGCACTATGGGTTTGAGTCCCATCTGGGTCAGGCATAACATTGTTGGGAGGCAGTGTGTGGTGCTTCTGATCAGAACGTCACTGGTTTGAATCCCACAGTTTTCAGAATGATGGCACCATTGGGCCTTTGAACTGGGGTCTCACTCCCAATTGTTCCAGGGACTATCCAACCCTGTTTTGACAAAAACAAAAAAAATGTATGTCTCTTTGGATCAATGCATCTACTCAATACATGTTTCGAATTTTGTACATAATATCTAAATACTGCTATTTTTTAATTTACCATAGATCTAAAAAAAGACCAACAGACTTTAGTCTAATCATTTCCATAGATTTTTTAAAAACATTTTTAATATCTGCACCTTATGTACAAAATGGATGCTTTACAGTATGTACAGACTTTATCTGCATGTATCATCAGAAGGAGGAGCCTGCCTAAGTAACAGAAACAGTCCAGTTTTAACATATTTTAACATTAAGGTTTGCAGCCTGTATTTAACAAAATTAGCTTTATATATCACTCCTAACAGGAGATTCAGCAGAATTATATATGGTCTAATCAGAGAGCAATGAAGACGCTCTTGGCTATAAAACAGTGCAGCAATGAATTGTGCCTGCTACTATTTCTCTTAAATCACACCTTCTTAAATTATTCAGTTTAATTCAGTTCAATTAAATTAATTTTGTATAGCGCCTTTCACAACACAGTCACCCCAAGGCACATGACATGAATGTATGGCAATCCATTACTACATCATTTATTGAAAATGGTGCATGAAACATGGGAAAGAGAACAGGGAACGAAGGAAAGTCAGAAGACTGTGGAGGACAGGAACCAAAAACTCCCAAGTAAGTAAAAGAAAAACATCTGGGGGTCCAAAGGTGACTGGTTGCCCACCTCCCCAGCCCCCCCCCCCCCTCCTCCCAGGCATACTCTGACATTATTGAATACAAGGAAAATTAGCTTGCTTTAATAGTTTATTAACAAGATGTAAACTATTATTATTTTATTTAACAAGATGTATGGCGATAATAAACTATGGCCATAGTCACTGCAGTGAACCATTCACGCTATTCACATTTATAAAAAAAAACCTATGTGTGGATTCTCAATGATTGAATGTTGGTGGGATCATGTAAAGTAAATACAGGGTCCATACCATCTCAAAAACCCCAGAACAAAGACTGAAAAGACCAAGTTCAAGAGGATGTTTTGTTGCCAGATGTTGTGTAAACCCAGTATCCCAAATGCTAACCAGTTCAACAAAGTGTTAATCGCTCTCCCCAGTTTGAAACACTGGCCACCATATCATCCCTTGCATTCCATAAATTGCAGCTCAAAATACACTCATGACTCATAAGCCTTTTACCAGTGGCCCATAATAGCCTATCATAATGATTACATGCATGGTTACAGCAATGGCTGTCAAGATGTTTTCCCTGGTCTATTTGCATAAATATCCAGGCCCTAATCAAGGTAGGGAGCAAGACCGATGTCTCTAATGCAGCTCATGCTGCTTTCCTCCGATGCATAGTGTATTGGCAGAAATGACTTCCTGTAAATGGTAATGATTGTAAGAAGTTTAGAGAATCATTCTATTGGTATTGCTTAATATCTCATAGATAATTACAGGAAAATCCAGTGTGAGTACACTGTCCATACGGTGCAGCATGTGCATTGTGAGTTATGAAAAATAATCCTGTTTTCTGATGAACCACTATCTTGTCGGATATGCATATTATTGAAAGGCTTTTCTACATGTCCATCCTGTAAGTCTTGGTTGTTTTTGTCCATCTGTCTGTCCATCTTCTTTCCAACATTTTATCCAATACTGGGTTGCAGGTTACTGTTTTCAGATTTGTATAGTTTTGTTGTGTCCTTCATATCACTGTAATTGAGTTTCTTTCACAAAAGAGTACTGCTGACATTATAAACATTATAAACACTTGTTAAAAATAACGATAATTGTTTTGCATGTAAATTTTACTAAGATTTTTCACCTAGGTGATCCTTACTTTGCTTAAAGACTGAAATTGCAGCGGTGCAGCAGTGATTGTGGAAGAAAGTCATTGATGCATTATCAGTGGCCGAGGTTGATTGTAGTCTGACCAAAGAGCGTGGGTAAAACAAGCAACAACTACCTGCTTGGAAGCTATTATAAGGAACTCGCCACAAACGAGGGATCTAGCCATAAAACAAGAAGCGACTGTGAGGGTAGAGTAACAGCCCTAATGGACTAAATTGTCAACATTATGATATGTGGATGGTTTAGTATTTATCACAACTATCACAGTATTTATGGGAAATGAGTACATGCAAAGGCAGCAGTAGCATTCCCCCAAAACGCACATTAAGCATGTGTTTGCAGCATCTTATTAAATTGCCCAACATCATATAGTTCAACCAAAGCTACTAAATCCCAGTTTACAGAGTTTATCGAACACAGCTAAGCATCAAAATAAGAAGTTTGTTTTATAATTTATGTTCAAAATGTGATTTCTTTGCATTGCATTGGTTTTCAAATGAAGATTTTTAAACTGTACATTAAATACATAATACAATATATGTGTCAGCTTCGGGATGGAACGCGAGCACGGAAGCAAGCGAATGAAGCCAGAAGGTCCAGTGCAGGGTTTATTGTAGGTAAAAGGACAGGTGCAGACAACGACGGACCATACAACGATGACAGATCTGGGGAATACAGACTGAGACTCGGACTAAATACACAAGACTAGGTAACAGAACGAGCTACAGGTGGGAACAATTAGGGCGAAACAGGAGGTAATGAGGTGGGCGTGGCACACATCGGGAGCGGACGGAGCGGGGCGTGACATAACCCCCCCCCCAAAGGCGCGCACACCGGGCGCGCCAGGGAGGAGGCGACGGACGGGACGAGGGAACAGGACCTGAAAGACAAAACAGAACGTCAACCAAACCCAGGGAACAGGACGGAGACGCAAAAGACGAACAGGGACGAAACGAAGGACAGGACCTGACAGAGAACAGGGAAGGCGGAGAGACAGACCCAGAAGGGAGACACAGGGGGAACACCCACAGGCGACACGAAAGGGCCAGGGGTGCCAAAAGGAGGGACAAAGGGACCAGA
Organism: Paramormyrops kingsleyae; assembly: GCF_048594095.1. Taxonomy (NCBI): domain Eukaryota; kingdom Metazoa; phylum Chordata; class Actinopteri; order Osteoglossiformes; family Mormyridae; genus Paramormyrops; species Paramormyrops kingsleyae. The sequence continues at coordinate 11,845,722 of NC_132802.1, read as the reverse complement.
AGGAGAAACAGGCGGGACGAACGGAAAGGGAGGAGGAACAAGGGGAGCACGAAAAGGCCCAGGCGGGCGACGGGCAGCGGCCGGAGGGGCCGCAGGGGAGAGGGAGAAGGGAGCAGGAGGGGACCACCCAGGGACCAAGGGGACGGGACGAGGGAGTGACGGAGGGGACCAGGAGGGAGCAGGAGGGAACACCAGGGAAGGCAGGCAGGAGGGGGAAGCCGCGGCAGGCGGAGGCGCAGCCGCAGCCGGCGAAGGCGCCGTCCGACGCCAAGCCGGAGCAGGGGGGCCCGGAGGCGGCCGACCGGGAGCCGGAGGCGGGACCGAGGACCGGCACCCAGGGACCAGGGGGGGGCCCGGCGGCGACCGCCGACCCCGAGGCGCAGGACCCGCAGGCAGCCACCGAGCCAGAGCTAGGGGCCGAACGGGCGAGCCAGGGGGCATGGCGGGCGGGACCCAGGCCCGACGCCTGTGTCCCCGTCCCTTACGGGACACTGACAGGCGGGGTCCTGGGCGGTGCTGGTCTGGCCGGGGTAAGGGCGAGGGAGTCTCAAGGGAGGTCAGGTCTGGACAAACAAGTGTCTTGGCCTCTAAAGAGGCAACAGGCGGGGCAGCCGGAGCCTCAGGTGTGGCCGCAGGCAGAGCGGCGGCCTCAGGCGGGGCCGCGGGCAGAGCGGCGGCCTCAGGCGGGGCCACGGGCAGGACCGGAACGGCGGCCTCAGGCGGGGCCGCGGGCAGGACTGGAACGAAGGCCGGCTGGACAGGCGAGCAGGGCTGGGCCGGCTGGACAGGCGAGACGAGCAGGTCAGGTGAATCGGGCTCGGGTGTGCGGCCCGCAGGGGGCGCTTCATTGCGCGCCACCAGCACGCGGGCAGCAGGGGGCGTAACCGCGGCAACCTGAGGCAGTTCAGGTGCCGGTAGGACAGGTAGGTCAGATGCCGGCAGAACAGGCAGTTCAGGTGCCGGCAGGACAAACAGTTCAGATGCCGGCAGGACAGGCAATTCCGATGCTGGCAGGTTGGGCGCTGCCCTCCCGCGGCCAGCAGGGGGCGCTGCCGCGGGGCAGAACCCCCCCCCAAAGGCGCGCACTCCGGGCGCGCCAGAGAGGGACACCCCGGCGGGCGCCACCAGCACGCGGCCAGCAGGGGGCGCCTCGGCGGGCGCAGCCTCCACGCGGCCAGCAGGGGGCGCCTCGGCGGACGCCACCGGCACGCGGCCAGCAGGGGGCGTCTCGGCGGGCGCAGCCTCCACGCGGCCAGCAGGGGGCGCCTCGGCGGACGCCACCGGCACGCGGCCAGCAGGGGGCGTCTCGGCGGGCGCAGCCTCCACGCGGCCAGCAGGGGGCGCCTCGGCGGGCGCTGTCACCCCGTGGCTAGCCACCGGGACTGTAGGCAAGCCAGGCAGGGCAAGCGGGTCCAATGGGACAGACGGGTCAGGCAGGTCAGGAGGAGCCGCTGACAAGGCGGCGGAAGCTGCAGCAGGCGGTGCCGCAGGTAAAGCGGTGGCAGCTGCAGCAGGGAAGACAGGCAGGACGGGCGGTGCCGCTGACGAAGCGGCGGAAGCTGCAACAGGCGGTGCCGCAGGCAGAGCGGCGGCAGCTGCAGCAGGGAAGACAGGCAGGACTGGCGGGTCGAGCGGTGCTGCCGGCATCGCGGCGGCTGCAGCAGGCGGGGCTGCAGGCAGCTCAGCCGCGGGCAGATCGGCGGCGGCAGCAGGCAGCGCAGCCGCGGGCGGATCGGCAGCAGGCAGCGTAGCCGCGGGCGGATCGGCGGCGGCAGCAGGTAGCGCAGCCGCGGGCGGATCGGCGGCGGCAGCAGGCAACGCAGCCGCAGGCAGATCGGCGGAGGCAGCAGGCAGCGCAGCCGCAGGCGGATCGGCGGAGGCAGCAGGCAGCGCAGCCGCAGGCGGATCGGCGGAGGCAGCAGGCAGCGCAGCCGCAGGCGGATCGACGGAGGCAGCAGACCGGAGAGGTAGTGCTGCTGGCCGATCGGCGGAAGCTGCAGCAGGCGGTGCCGCAGGCAGGGCGGCGGCAGCTGCAGCAGGCGACGTCGCTGGCAGAGCGGAGACGTCAGCAGCCGGCGGTGCCGCGGGCAGAGCGGCGGCATCAACCGCCGGCAGGTCCGGACCGAACCGGTCCGGTGCAGGAAGGAGGGGTGCTGAGCGCGTATGCGCCCTCCCTTTTCGCGCTTTAGGGACCCGGGGACTGGCGTCTCTAACAGCACTGTTCCCTCTCCCAGGACAGCGCTCTGGCCAGGCATCCCCAGTCTCCAAAGCAGGCAGGTCCTCCGCGTCTTGGGGCCCACCCATCACCCAGGCGTCCTCCAAGGCGGGGCGAAGGGAGCACGCTCCCAAGAAGAGAGTTGGGGCGGCTTCTTCAGCCTTTCCCTTTCGCCTCTTCTTTCTCCTTCTGGATCCGGAAGGCAGCAGTGGAGTCGCATCAGCGGGTGGCGAGCGGTACATCAGCCCGCTGTCAAGCTCCACCTGCCTTTGCAGGGCTGCAGCCGCTACCTCCCGAAGCTGCTGGAGGCTTTCGCGCACCACGTCCGCTTGGTGCGCGTCGCCGGGGACAGATATCCCCTCCAGGATATCCCGGCTTCGGTGAACTAACCGGAGTGCTGCGGGATCCTCTCGGATCTCGGGTTGGGCCAGCCAGTATAGGACCTCGTCTACCAAGCCGAGGTACTCTTCCTCGGCTAGGGGGGATCCTTTCTTGCGGAGATCTGTCATTCTGTCAGCTTCGGGATGGAACGCGAGCACGGAAGCAAGCGAATGAAGCCAGAAGGTCCAGTGCAGGGTTTATTGTAGGTAAAAGGACAGGTGCAGACAACGACGGACCATACAACGATGACAGATCTGGGGAATACAGACTGAGACTCGGACTAAATACACAAGACTAGGTAACAGAACGAGCTACAGGTGGGAACAATTAGGGCGAAACAGGAGGTAATGAGGTGGGCGTGGCACACATCGGGAGCGGACGGAGCGGGGCGTGACAATATGATTACGATTCTCCAAATTGATTGTACAGCAAACATTGGGAAAGCCCAATTATAAATGCTAACGATGGAAGTAGAGCACACACATATTAGCCAGATGAGGTATCTGTATAAAATTGACTGCTTTCTCAGCCATTTTTATCAGTATATAGTCAGTATATATAGTCAAGTATCGATTGGCTGAGTCTTCTCCAGAACAAAATTGTCCAGTAATTTATGTGCATTATTATAGTCTATATACAGGCGACATGTGCATTATTATAGTCTATATACAGGCGACATGTGCATTATTATAGTCTATATACAGGCGACATGTGCATTATTATAGTCTATATACAGGCGACATGTGCATTATTATAGTCTATATACAGGCGACATGTGCATTATTATAGTCTATATACAGGCGACATGTGCATTATTATAGTCTATATACAGGCGACATGTGCATTATTATAGTCTATATACAGGCGACATGTGCATTATTATAGTCTATATACAGGCGACATGTGCATTATTATAGTCTATATACAGGCGACATGTGCATTATTATAGTCTATATACAGGCGACATGTGCATTATTATAGTCTATATACAGGCGACATGTGCATTATTATTTCCAGGTTGTTTGTATAGTGTACTTTTTATTCTGTACTGTTGGTATAGTTCTTATTCTATTTTTCATTTTTGCTGCTCTTATCTTGTACTGTCCACTTTCTGCTGTAACGATGCAAATTTCCCAGTCGTTGGACTAATAAAACATTATCTTATCTTATGAACTCCTCACCATATCACATACCGCAAGCCTGGCAACCCTGTGGAGAAACCTCGTTTTCACCACTTGAACTCCTGACCTTCCTCCGTCGATCTTTACCTACAGTTCAGGACCGTAGTTGAGGATAGGAATTGGCAAACCTTAAGCCTCATTTGACTGCTTTTTCACCACCACCAAGCTAAGCCAAGCCTGAAATGGTCACACGACACCATCTTGTGGTGAAAGGTGGGAGGGGTCAAGGGCAAGCCCGGAGAGGCACCAAGCTTGGGCAGCTGGGGACCAGGTGAATCAGGCCTTGACAAATGGACCCAAGCTTTGGAAGAACATTTTCCAATTCCTAACTACCAGAATTAGACTTGATTGAATTATTGACTGAATGAATCATGCAATATAAGTGACATTAAACCAATATTATAATGCTGATGTAAGACTTTTTTAAAATAACCTTAAGACCTGATCATGATGTGACAGAATATCTATAGTGATCAGGTGTGTTGTTAAGTTTATCCTTAAGATTCTTGATAAAAATGAATATGATGAACAGATTAAACTGAATTTCACTGTTAGAAGGATATTGTTGACTACAGTTGAAATTGTTCAAACAAGCCTAATTCAAAATTCAAGCTAATGTAAAGCAGCATGTACAGCTGCCATTCGAGGATTGTAGCTGCTAACCCCTAAAAATAACACTCCAAAAAACAGCAAGTGTTCCACTTGTTCCTACTCTTTGAATTACAATGAAAAGTACTTTTGCCTGTTTTGATGGACTTCAGAACACCATTTGTTGACAGATTTATTTAAAAAAAACTTTTTTTCTTTACAAAAACACTCCAACAAAAGAAGCTTCAATGAAAACACTGACAAATGCAAAAACAAAAATGTACAAAAACATAAAGCGCTGATACTATAGCCTGTACAAAGTGGCGTTAGCAAGATACAAATATAGTGGTTTGAAGAAATTGTGGACATTTCTGTATGAACAATATAATAAGCAGCCATATATTAAAAAAACAGGTTCTTCCTAAAAGCCCCATATGGCAGTTGTGCAGGCCACGAAAGGCCATTATGACCATCCCCTTGCACCCTTAGGTCGAGGAAAATCTGTTGCGACTGATCTCCAAGTATCTCTGCAGTCTAGCTCGATCGTCCTGCCGGAGGCCCCAATTATAGACACTAACGTTTTTGCTTCTGCAGTGCATGTCATCCATTTCAGATGTAGCAGGAGGTAGCCTGGCTTCCTGGATCCCGGCTCCTCCCAGCAATGCAGTTACAGTCACACTGTGGTTGGCAGGCCTGGGAACTAGGTTACCACAACCAGACCTTTCCTTTTGGTCCTGAATGTTGAAGCTCCAAGTGTTGGGACTCACACCGGTGCCACAGATCAAGCCAGAAAAGTCGTGCTGTGAACCAGCACGAGGAGATATCGAGGTAGGAGTGGCCCTGTCTGACCATGGTGATGCCGAGTGTGCAAAGTTTTGGTTGAGATCGGCGTCGGTGCCTAGGGGTGTGCCCATGCTGCCGTCCACTTCCTGTCGTAAACTGCCGGGAAATGCTGAGTCTTTACGCTGACAGACGGCCTCCTTCAGAACCAGAAACCGATTAGGTGGGCCAGTTTCTGGAGCCTCCAGGTGAGGGTTGGGCAGTTGAAAATGGTTCATTTGGGATGGTGGATGCATGAGCTCGGTCTTTTCGTCAGGAATTGGGCCAGCGAGTCGTTCAGTACCCAAGGAGAGCTCTTCTGATTCTAAAGGTATGCCCTCCATGACATTTCTCCCACCATCTGCAACATGTGAAGACAATGAAAATGAAATGATGCTTTATTTGCCAAATGCACAAGTGGGACTATGGGAACACTGCTGCTTCTTTTCGCATATCCCATCTTCTCTCCTTCCAAGACATACACACATATGCAGTTTAGAGTTAAGTTTCAGGTCCGAGCACAGGGTCAGCAATCTATCTGGCACCCCTAGAATATTTCAGGAGGTTAAGGGTCCTTACTCAAGGGCTTAACAGCAATCTGATTATTCTGCTCAGGATGGGATTTGAACCACCAACCTTCCGATCATAGGCACAGAACCTGCACTAGCCTGCAGAACCACACCCTGCCCCAAACAGTGGATTTGAGAAATGGAAAAAACAAGCCAGAAAACATCAAATAGCCCAAAGCTGCATATGGCTGAAACCTGATGTGAGATAAGTTACATTGCAAGGCATATATAGAATGACTTTAAATTAATAATAATAATAATAATAATAATAATAATGATGATGATCAATGTAAACAAAAGAAAAAGCATAACACTTAAGTTTAAAAAATATGCGAGATGGAAATCCCCCTATTACAAACCTGCGCACGGAGTTAGAGTATTGCAGTCTACATCGGAATCTATTAGCCAAGGCAAGCAGTCCATGAAGTCACTCATGCTGGCGATCATTATGCCGTTGTCAGAATAGTGGGGAGACAGATCCAGCCGTCTTTCTGCTAAGGGAAAATACCAGAAGAATAACTTGATACACGTTTAAAAAGTAGTAATTATACATCTTTTTTATACTATATAGCTATATATTTACATGCAGGGAGACCCCAACACTTTTCAGGGCCCTAAGCAAAATTTGATTAATCTAGCTGTCATCTGTCATGTTCATCCCTATTCTGAGACTCCAATCACATGGAGGGGGCCCCCTGGTGGTGGTCACACGCGTCTTAAAAAAAGTCACAATCTACATTAATAGGTGTCCTTAACACCGGTGAGTTTGTACTCAGTTGGTGTGCATGTTTCAGCTTAACACAAATGTGCAAGGTGTGCTCGGTACCCGTGAGGAAGATGGTGTGTCGGTATTGCGTGTGCTGGGCCTGCAGTCTGATCAGGCACTCGAGGTCGGGGGCATGTCGGCCCGCGGTGTCGCACTCGTGGTATGGGAGGAACTCCACCACGTGCCTCTTCTGGTAGGTGGACAGCAGGCTCAGCAGCTCCAAAGCATTGCGATTCACCCTGATGAGAGAGCAGAGAAGAGGCCCAGAAAGACCGGGAAAAAATTGCATGATTCAGCAAAAGCGGTCATATCCGGTATTTCTGAAATATCAGTAAAGAAAGTAAAAATCCATAACAAAAGGTATTAACACTATCAAAAATTTACAATGAACTGAGAACAAAAACAAAAGCATTGTGCAATGTCAGTTCCTTCTTACGAAGCAACACACTTTAGTAGTCTTTCTGCTTGTTCCACTACTTAACTCGCAATATCTTGTGTTCTGTTGAATATCAATCGTTGCAGCATTTTAAAATAACAGAAGAGTCCTTGCTTAACAACATCCTGTTTAACAACCATGTGCGCTTATGATCAGCTCTCCAGCCAGTCAGTATTGTACACTGTACGAGAACTTTGGCCATGGAAAAGGCAGCGCAGTGTCTCAGCGTCAAGCATCTCATCTCACATCGCCCTCTCAGTCCGTCACAGTCCGTCGCCACAGTCGGTCGGTATTCACTACACTAGCGTTTGCAATCTCCAAGACTACATAAAAAGCCATGGATGGTTTCAGCGGTTTTGCAGGAGATTTAACTTGCACAATCGGTGTGTCGGCGGAGAGGCCGCAAGCGCAGATGTAGACGCAGTGGAAAATTTACTTGACTGATTTCATGAAATCGAGAAAGGTGGCTACCGTCCGAATACCTGTATTTACAGCATGCAAACCTAATGTAATTATTTAATCTATTCTGCTTATATAAACATTTATGAATATAATAAAAATGTTATAAATAGTACAAAGGTGACATTAAATCAATAACTAAAGATGGCCGACACAAATTCACTAGTAGTGCAGTATGCTTGAAATATCGGAAGGGGGGCAGCTCCTCGTTTATCGACCCATTTGCTTATTGTCCAAGTCCAGGGGTGGGCAACCTGATCCATGGAGGGCTGGTGTAGGTGTGGGCTTCTGGGATGGCCTCTCAATCAGCCAATAATAAAGCAGAGGTTCTCAACAAGATTCCCGGGGACCCACTGTTACTGGCTGACAGAGAGGTCATCCCAAAAACCTGCTCCCACAGCGGCTCTCCATGGATCAGGTTCACCCCCCCCCCCCTCCCGACCTAGTAGGAAAGGAACTTGTTCATTAAGTCAGGTGTGTCTGTACTATAATCATTAGTGTATGTGTATAAAAGGATTAAAATGTAAGAAATGCACTGTATTAAATTGTACGATATGTTCGGTATATGTGCATGTTCCATGTGATTCACACTGACCTGGCCAGCTCCTTCAGCTTCTTCTGGGTTTTACAGTGGATCTTCCAGCACCACTTAGTGTCTGTAGAAGACCTCCCCTCCAAAAACTTCATGAAACACTCCAGCCTATCTGCACAAAGTAAAAATAGGTAAGCATATTGGCTGGAGGAATGTATAAAAACTGGCCCAGAACTCTTTGGATTCAACATATTTCTCCCTTCAGAAATGTCACATTTACACAATTTTTCAGGAAAAAAAGATTTTTTTCTTACTCTTTTTGACAACCTATGCCTTATTTCCTTCAAAAAAACAAGTATCCACTGAAATGTAATGACTTTCCCAAGTTTCAACTAAATATATTGGCCAACCTTTCCTCCCTCTCTCTCTCATTGAAAAATATATAAATTACATACAGGCCACAGCTGAACCGCTGACCTTCAGGATGCTCTTTGCATCTGCCATGTTATTTGCATTCAACTCACTGTGGCCAATGAAGTCGGGATTGAGGACGAACTCATCCGACACGATAAAACCCCCAGAGACAAACAGCTCGTTGTAGGTACGGTTTTTCACATCTTCCAGACTGTCCACTCCAGCAAAGCTCACAGAAGGAAGTTCCTTCAGACACAGCAATGCAGGGATCTGGAAAAACAGGAAGCAGAAATAAATGCAGTAAGATGGAAATACAATCACTGCGCATTTAATGGTGATGGCACGACTGGGGTAATGGTGAGGATGCTACCGTGTGTATATGAGCCGCAATGTCTTTGTTCTGGATGATGATAAGCAGCTTGTCCTGCACATCCTTCCTCTCCAGAAAGTCTTGAGGTTTACACTCTGCATTCCCAAGTTGGATCAAATAACTCTGCAGTACCCAGAAAGAAACCACATCATTACATCTGACTGTTAAGTGTAAAGCAAGGTCACCTTACATTTCAGCTGCTAGGCATCACTAGAGCTAGCTAACTCAATACACATATAACACCACAAATCAAGGCAAGCATCCAGCTTACGCTAATTCAAACAATACCCAGAAATTGCCAATGTTTTCCTCTAAAATTATTCTACCCTTAAACAAACATTCTTACCCCAGTAATCACTGACCCAGTAAAGATGGAAGTGATGGATTGTTACCTTGATTTCACTGCACACATTGCTCTCCTCTAAGGAATGCACGTAGAACTTCACTGTGTTCTTCTGAACGTCTCTTATGATCTCCATCAGGCTGCTAAAGAACTCAGGCCTCATCTGGCTGATCACACTGTTGATGGAGCTGGAACAGGGTGTGACTCCTAGGCCAAGAGTGGCGTTGGCCATTGAGGTGTGGCTTGCACCACCCGTGACAGAAGGAGAACCACAAATGGTCTGCATTACCCGGGGCTGTGGATACACTTGCTTGTTGATGGCTTGTTGAGGCAAGGTGTTATGAAGTTGGCTCTCCTGAAGAGGGCGCTCTTGCCTAGATGTAAGAGTAGTATCGTGGGAGAGGACAGGTGGAGGAGTGGGGATGTGTCTAGAAAGGATCAGGTCATGGACTGAAGATCGGGGTGGGGTAGAAATTGATGCCTTGCCCCCAAGAGCAGACAGACATATCAGATTTCGCATTCTCTCCCGTAGTGTACTGACGTAGCCGTCTATGGGAACAGGCTGTGTATAGTGTGTTACGTATTCAGAAAAAACTGTTGCAGATTGCCAATGATGATTCTGTGGATTCCAGGCTTGCATCTTAAAGCTGTATTGTACATGCTCTCCCTTCAAAATGTCCTGCATCTCTCCATAAAAGCTGCTAATCTCTTCACTGAGAATACAGTCTACCCCACTGGAGCACTGGTTGAAGGCACCACCTAAATCTTCTGGCATCTCATCCTCTATTCTTTCAAGGTTCCCACTGTTTACATCCTTCAGCTGCTCAGCAGGGATACAGTCTTTTAGCTTGAGGTCCTCATTTCTGCTGGTGTCACTGCTGATGACCGGATGATCAGTCTCCATGTTAGAAGGGTCCTCCAGCTCAGTATCATGACTGGCCTCTGGAGCAGCGTCACGAGACACACTGAAGAAATCCGTAAAGCGTGGATCATAGGGGTCATCATCCTCTCTGGCAGAGTATTTGCATGGTTTAATACCTACATTAGAGGGAAGAAATATTTTTTCTGTGTTGGTATCAAATCCCAAATTGTTATAAAATTTACAACTTGCAGCGGTCTTGCATTTTGATTAAGAAAAATCTAATCTCTGTTGCCATAGACAGAATCTATCTACAGACTATAAACCATGAGCTTAGCTTTCACTTTCTCAGACAGAACCCATGTATCCCCATTGTTTGTTGATCCTACAGTACCTGTGATTGGAATGAGCCTCCAGGGCCCCACAAACTCCTCATTCTGGTCAGGACCAGGCTGTATCTCACTGCTAGAGCAGGGGCTGAAAGCATCAATGCTGCTCACGCTATCACAAGCTTCTTCCTGAACAAGAAACCAACAATCCCATCACAGATGGAAAAAATCGTTTCTTTCCCACACAATTTTGAGGTGCATGTGCACAAAATTACTTTTCAAAACTCTCACATTAATCTCACGCTCATGTTAAACATTTAGGTGATGAACTTTAGTTAAGAAAACCATAATTTGCAGTGCATATTCTTCTGGTGGTCACATGTGCTACTAGGTTAAACAGAAGGACATTAAACCCTACATGAACCTCTACGCTGATCTAATCCAAGCACTGACTCACCTCTAGGCTGTTGATTCTTCCTCTATCTTTCTGGTCAGGTGCTGCAGTTTGTATTCGTGGGTCAATGTTGTAGCAATCAGGCAAGCTAATCTTTTGGACGGTACTGTATACATCCACCTCGGCTGGCTCCAGAACCTCTCTGCTCTCCTCCAGACTGGCTTGGGATTCATGTTTGTGACCCTCCTGGCCAGGAACCAAAGCTTTCTGCAGGGTGCCCAGCAGCATCTCTAACAGCGTCTGGGTGCTGGTGGCAGAACTACTGTGGTCCTGCCGCTGCCTCAGATCTGTATCGCAAATCCCTGTGAGGTTCAAGGCCGCCAAGAGAGACTCAGGGTTCTCGCTCTCTGCATCTTGGAGTGAAACAAGAACATGTGTCAGTCACACAGACACCTTTTTATAACCCCTCACTCCATCTCTGCTCGTATTTGTTTCCCTGCGTGTTCGGAGGTCTCTCACCTCCACTGCCTTTTCTGGATTCACCCAAGCGCAGATACTTCTTCACAAGTCCTGCAACCTCATTGTCCGCTTTCCTTTTCCGGTTGCCCTTGTCCTCCCCCTGGTTTCTCCTCTGCAGCCGAATCAGCTTCAACAATTCCGCTACCTTGCCTGGGTCATTCTCCCCCAAAGAGACCGGAGCTTCTTGGCATTTCCCATCAATGGATTTGCCCTCCACACCCTTCAAGTCTGACACGGGATTACAAGCCGCCGGGCACCACAGGGACTCAACCATCTCTTTGGCGACTGCCACAGCCAGTTGATAGACCTTGGGGCAGTAAAGGTAGGAATGAAGGTTGCCCTGAAAGTTGTGTTTCTGTTTGCGACCAAAGTTAACTTCATTCTGCTCGTCGTAGCTGTGCTTGTACTTGGGCAGCCAGTAGCGCCGGTGTGTACGGTTGAAACACCCGAGCAAGTAGGCCCGAGCCTGACGTTCTACTTCTGACCCAAGGTCCGCCTGCGGCCTGGACCGCAGACGTAACAGAGCATAGTGCAAAGCAGGAAGGAAATTCTTCAACATGGGCATGAGGTCTTGGGATTCACACCTCATGGATTCATTGGGTGCAGGCCGCTTGGATGCTGTGGGTGGTGGAAGGAGACACACTGTTCAGAAAGAGCATAATATGTACCAGCTTCAAGTGGACAGCCGATGTTTGCTACTCCGATTCATGCTCTCAGCTGCAGCACAACACTGATGTGCAAGAACCCAGCTTCGTAAATGGATAAAAACAGAAATCTATGCTAATTATAGCAACAAGCAATGCAACCAGTAAATCATATTGCAAGCTCGACCATTCCAGGCTGTGACAAACCTCCACTTTAGCAGGGGCTTTTTCAGGGAAAGCATTTCTTTGATGATAAATGACTGCAGCACTCACAGAGGTTCTTCACTCCTCTTGGCTCCCGGAACACGAAGAGCGCATGAAGGGACCACACCCAGCTACTTCCTACATCTGCAAAACATGAGTCGACATGGGGGGGGTGGGTCTCAAAAGAAGCAATGAGGAAAGGCCGGGATACTTATTAGCCAGCAACCCGTTGACCAACCTACCGAAGGAGCTGACCATCTGAGCCGACGACAGTAGGAAAAGGAAACCTTTGTCGACCAATGGTTGAACCAGCACCTGTGTAGTAAGCAATCAAGCTTCATCATACACACTACAGAATTCCATGCAATACTGTCTTTGCATCATTACAGTTTATTTTTTTCTGTTATTTATTGTTACCATCTATCATTATTAAAATGTCTTTTTACTTTATAAATTTGTGTCTTGAACTACTGTACACCTGCAATTTCCTTTGGGATTAATAAATATCTATCTATCTAAACACAGAACAGACACCGAAGAGGTAAATCTAATGCTTTCCGTGAATTTCTATTAGCAAGATTCATCATGCTCACCAATCTCCCTTTTTCCAACATCATTAATAGGCTGGAAAATCCATTCTCCTGTTTGCTGCTCTCCTCCAACAAAAACAGATTACAGTGCAGCCCATCCTGTGTATCTGCAATAAAATCACCACCCAGGTCTGGTCAAGGTTGGTCCCATTCTCATCGAAATCTGCAATATGTATTTTATAAAACGACTCACATTCGCCAGTCTGCCTGTAGGCCTCCCAGGAAAACACAGCAGCTGGGATAGTCTTCTTTACATCCTCTAGTCTCATCGCCGTACCTATTTCAAGTTTTTCTGGGCTGCAAAATAATCCCATAACCAGCTAAATCAGAAAATACTAAAATTAAATTTTCCATATAACTTGAAACAGCAAGCAGGGGCGATTCTATGATTTTTTTGAAGGTGGGTCATAAGAGCCACAATTCATACAAAGGGGCCAACCTTATCATTAGCCAATTAGGTTTTGAATCGGTAAGTGACAGAAGAGCGGGCACACCGATAGCCAATCACCTTTCAACTCAAGCCAGTCCCCCTTTGGCCCCACCCCAGTATGAACCCCCAAGTGCCACCCTCATCGACCCAGACAATGAGGTCAGCTGACTTGCAGCTAACATGCTTCACCCCTTTTAGGCTGAAATCACATCACACAGTTCAGTACAATAACAAATGCCATATAAATCTAAGCAAAGGAAAAAAAATAGTTCAAGGTCAAATCACTATAAAGCAAAAGAAAACGCATCACTCCTGTGATCATTCTAAGACATGCAGAGCATCAAGCCCTGTTAAATACGGGGCTTACACAGCCACCAGCCAGTCAGAGTGTCCATGCTGACCCCTGATTGTCATGTGCCTACAATGGGCACAGAAGTGTTGGAACTGGACCTGGAACTAGAAATGGAAGAAGGTTGCTTGGTCCAATAAATCCCATTTTCTGTTGCATTATGTGGACGGCCAGCTACATGTCAGGCAACTGTGGGATGCGTGCAACCAAGTCCATTCCATGGCTACAAAGGCTCCGATGCAGCAGGGCTCCTATGCAGCAGGGCTCCTATGCACTGGGTGTCGTGACAAATTGCTTCCATGATCATCAGAATGATCTGCCATTCGTGCCACATTTAGCGCCACATCAATGAATCGCGGCTGCCCAATATGCTGTTGACAGTTTGTAGATCTTCTCTCTTTAGACACCTCTCAGTAGGTTCTCACCACAGTTGACCCACTTAACAATTTGGCTCTTGTTAAAGTCATTGTTTATCTCTGCCCATTTCTTCTCTGCTCAACATGTCGACTCAGATACCAAATGTTACCTTACTGTCCAAAATACCCCAGACCTTGACACGCACCATGTTTACGAACATCAACATTATTCACTTCACAAAATGGTGGTCATGTGCGGGCATTTTTAATATTTTTTTAAATATATAAGAACTGACTGTTCACTTGCTTAATATATAACCCTTGACAGGTGCCGTTGTAATAAGACAATCAATAACATTTCCTTCACCAGTTGATGTTGTGCGTACTCACAGCTTGAGTGGGAGGAAGAAGTGGGTGGAGGAGCGGATGGAGGCATGGTACAGCACCCTTCCCTGGTTCAGCAGCTGCCCACTCCACACAGTGTAGCCTCTGATTCCTGGCATTTGCAAAAACAGACAGTATCACTGACGTATTCCAGTAGAATTCAGCAATAATATGCACAGCATATCTTTGGAGTACTGCACTGAACTGGGCACCCACTCTCTTTATAGCATCTAAATCCAAATCCCTTGGTCACATCACTTGACACCTGATAAGTGCAAGTGAGTGGAAAACCTGTGTGCAAAATCCCACAGCAACAGCAATGAAGCAGTGACAGACAGAGAACAATTCCCTTCAGGATTAATGAAGTGTCGGTCTGTCTGTTTTCACATACAACCGACATGAAATTGCCTCAATATAGGTATAAAAAAAGACCAATGAAAGTGACAAATAAAATGGGAGTATCTAAATCAGGACACACCTTTACTTCCTTCAGGGCCTCCGCTGTTTAACCTGAAATTAAATACAAAATAAAAACATGAGGTCAATGGAAAGACCCTGGCGTATAGCTGGACGAGGTGAAGAACAGCCAGGAATCTGTACAATACCTGAGGGGGGGCGCAGGCTTTGGGGCTGGCAGGGCTGTGTTACCCTGGTAAATGAAGGATACTATGGCAAACGGGCACACCTGCCTGGGTCTCGTCCGGATCTCATCAAACTGGTACTCATAGAAGTATTGCTGTGGAGACCAGGGAGCACAACGGAATGCTGAGTCTCCCTCCATTGCAAATATTTATTATTTATTTGTTTACCTACTCTTATACTGACTGCGGTTTGTCTTGCACTGCATCATCGTTTGTCAAATCTTAAAACACCCTACCTTGCAAGCGAAGCATAAGAATTTCAGTGTTCCTTGGAAAAACATTTGACTATAAAACTTCGAAAACAGAGCATATTACAGCATCATTAGTGCCCCCAAGTATTATAATAATAAAAAATTTAAAGCTGTCTTGATTATTCCATTAAACTCGATTACTAAAAAGCATCAATTAAAATTTTCCTTCTTGATTACTGGGAAATATTGCAGAAGGGAGACTATGCATAGCGAATGAGGGTCTAAATAAAGAGCGAATGAGGGTCTAAATAAAGAGCGAATGAGGGTCTAAATAAAGAGCGAATGAGGGTCTAAATAAAGAGCGAATGAGGGTCTAAATAAAGAGCAAATGAGGGTCTAAATAAAGAGCGAATGAGGGTCTAAATAAAGAGCGAACGCATCAGTTCAGTGGAAGCTCTTCACTTTAAAAGTCAACAAAAATGCAGTCACCTGTCACTGTTGCAAAGTATAACTATCACCACAGAACGACTGCAACGCAAATACCTTTTAAAATAAGACATGCGGGTTTGATGGATTCACTCAATAACGTGAGGCTAGCCATAGATATGGGCCATTATCCTCTCGGAGTAGCCTCGCCTCTTTGTCACCATGTGCGCTTAAATTATTTAGCTTAATTTACTTTCTACAATTCCTGTCAAAATAATCACTGCTAAAACAAAGGTTAGCCCCATCACTTAGCCATAGCATCTTGCATAATATGGTACATAATAAGCATCATTTTTTGTATTATGTGTTCCAGGGCTGGACAATATTGTGAAAAGTGCAATATTTGAAGTTTTTGCGATATTTAAGAATTGAAAATTAACTATATTTACAGCCAACAATGACCAACAAAGTCTGAAACTGCTGTAACCTTTAGGGGCACTTATATTATCCGTTCATTTTTTTTTTGGCTAGGGTGAGTACACTCTTTATTTCCAAGACTGCACACCATGCCTGTGTGGACCTTAAAGTCCCCAGATAAGTTACACAACATATTCGTCTGTACCTGAGTGAGCTCAAATGCTCTGTAGGACAAGCAGGATGTCACTTTGTAGGAATTCTTTGACACGTGGCAGTCAAAGTTGGGCGTGGGATCGTAGATATTTTTGGACACAGAGACTGTCTTCACTTTTCCCTGTGGGGGCAACAACCAGAATGTTACTGCAAACAAGTACAGGTAGTATTCACATCTGGCATTTATTAACTATTTACATACTGATCAAAGGTCTAACAACAGATCCTCCTCCATAGTGATTTTTAATAGATCTACATGAAAACACCAGCATTATAATAGTAAAATCATAATGGTCAAAATGTCTATTAACTTGGACCAAATAGTGTTGAAGTGCTTAAAAAATGGCCTACTTAAAATAATAAGCATTGTAGAAGTATTTATTTAGCAGATACTTTTGTCCTAAGCAATGAGTGCAGAGTCAGGCAGAGTCCTTGGGGCCATTTGGGTTAAGGGCACAAGGACAGAACGGTGACATCACACTGCCAACCATAGGATTTGACCCAGCAACCTTCCTAACCCACAAATGCCTGTTATATTTGCAAGTATTGCTAAATTAAAAGTAGTCCAACTAACCTCTTTTCTGGGCTTACCTCAATGGAAACACCAGAGTATAAAATGTTGAACACTGGAATATTTACCTACATAGCAAAGCTAGTTAGAGGTGTCTTTGTAAACTACTAACGCAAAATTTCGGACAGTAACCGAGGATCCTACTCAATTCTTCTTGAAGTGGAAACAAAGAGAACAAGAGGAAGACGATTCATAAACAGTGTAATGCGGAACATTTTTCTCAAATGTTGTCATTGGCTATGAATGTACATTGCTTTACCAATCACAGAATATGGCTGAACATCCAGGCTGATTACAGTCTCTGGCCTGGATTGTTCTTGTTATCAAGAAAGAACAAAACCTTCACTGATAGACATGCTTTGTTGTAGGTTCAGCAATGGATCTTATACAGTAACTAAACATCTGAAATATAAATCCCCAGCCCACATTCAAGTTTCACTGTTGAGGACGGTTTACCTTGAGTACTTTAAAAATAATAATCTCCCCAGTTGCACCAACATCGAAAGGATTGATTTGCAGCAGATCTGAATATCTGGACAGGTAAACACCTACAAAGTAAATATTACCACTTATTTTAGTAACGACACATAAGCAACTGAGATAGAGAGTTACATGTACAACAGATATTAAATGCCAAACGTTAACCAACTTCGCAGGAAACCCAGATTTCTGGATTTTAAACTACACTCACAGTGCTTTATGCCCTACAACAAGCAGACAGATGCGCACACACCTTTCGCTGGGTCTCCCAGGGTGGTGCTGCGCGTGTGTCCCACTGACAGGCCTTTCTCACACACCTCCTGAAGCTAAAAGCATCAAAGCACCACAGAATGGTTAGAGCTACACAAAGTACCAAGACGGCTGTGAACCGTCTTGTCATTTCTTAGTTAGTATTAACGCAACTAGCGCCAATCTCTCTCTCCAGTGGTCTCACCTTATAGCAGTCTGAGAGCAGGAAGCTGTAGGATTCCAAAAGCTCACTGTCTGTCCGGCCATTCTGCTTCAACTCCTTCCTCTTCTCCACAAACTGCCATTTTGGAAACATTCATGATATACCAATAAGCGACAGAACAATCACCATGAGTCATGCTAATTAGCTCTGAAAATAGCTCAAATCACAAGTCTTTGCAAAAGCAAAGCCATGCCATTTCTCATTGTCTTAATTAACATGCAAACATGCATCGATTCAAGCAATTGCACAACTGCTGCCAAATGCTGGGAAGGGATGGGAGCTCCTTACATTGTTTACCAGCAGATCACTGTGGACAAGCTGAGCCTTAGCATAGACAAAGGTGCCAGCAGAAGAGGACTGCAGGTAAGAGCAGGAAAGAATCTTTAGGATATCCTCAAACTCCCTCGAGTCCAGGGACAGGTACTGGAACAATGCTGCAGAAAGAGGTGGACAGGCCGTGTTAGTTATGCAAATATGATTAGTATTAATTCCAGATTATGGTTATTTCCTGGTTACACTGCATCTATAGTTCTGTAATCAACTAATCCTGCCTTGGAGTTAAGATCACCGATGTAAAACGTAAATTGTTGCTCTCAGTTATGTAAGACAATTGCAGTATTTGGTGCTCTTTGAGTGATTTTGTGTAGGAACCAATTTAACAACGAGAGGCATAGTGTCTGCAACTTCTTTAAGCTATATCTTGCTTTCCAAATGTCTGCTGTATAGATGCATGAACCACAAGGACAAAAAAAAATACTTATCAGAGCAAGTTGCTCCAAACCACATCCTGTGGACTAGGCCTACATTCAACACAGCACTATAGTCAACTAGGCAACTTTTTAATAGCTGGGTTTTAAATATAATCATTACAAAAAAAATCAAACAAAGAACACATAAAGCTAGAAGAACACATAAGGTTACGTTTCTAGTGATCTTACTAAACCACAGGCAGGAAACCAATCTGTTAAGGGAGGAACACAGCTGTTAAGCTTATATGCAAACTACACCATGAAAGTCAACCTTCTCAGCAGTCCATGGGCCGGTACCACAAAGTGAGATTTGTTGGTTAGCTGGAGAACTTGTCAAATGCAAGGTACCCCGATTTAAATGGACTTTGTCTTTATTCACTTACATTCAGCTCAGACTACCTTAAATCCATCAAGTTATCGTTCTAACCCAAAAATCTAGCTTTGTGATAGAGGCTCCACGTCTGAACTGGGTAGTGTTCATTTTGTTGAATTAGTCACACAACAGGTATTAAATATCAAAATGAAAATGACTATTTAATGGCCACAGAATGGCCATCTGAAGCACATGAAATGTTCTGTTTGCAAGCCTTCCCACGAGCAATTGGCTACAAAGCTACAGCAGATCGTTTGGTATGATAACACTTTTTCAGGACCTTCTTAAACAAGACGTTCTTGATAAAATCAGTGTTTTCTTTTTTAAAAAGTGCACAATAAACAAGATGAGCAAAAATGGCAATTTATATTAGGACATACATTTAAATTAACACTGATCGAAAAAATCCAGACTTGACTCATTATTGAGTGTCATTCTAAGATAAAGTTCCAAACAGAGGTTAGCCAGTGTCTAAATAAAGTTATGCAATTTGTAACCCAAGCCACATCTGCTGATTTAAGGACCTTCTTAAAGAAGGTATTTTCCAAAGAAATGGGCTCCTTGTGCTGTGGTGAATTTGAACACCAATCAACAATCCAGTGTCAGGTTTATTAGTGTTTTGGGGTGGTCTGAAAACAGTATAGGCTGGATGATGTAGTGAAACTTTTAAACGAAAACTGATGATTGATACTTGACTTGTACATTTTACAGATGTAAACATGGAGGCCAAACAATGATGCAAGTGAGCAATACAGGCACATAGCCACATAGTAAAATGATGGGTTTGGGACCGCCAAATTTTTCTTTGGTACTGGTCAGGGCACGTTGCTAGGTAATAAAATTACGATTGTGAAAGCCCTCGAAATTTGCATCACCTCCCACTGCATAAAAATCTACAGAGGTAGACCTATTGGTAGGGTTGCTGGACCCCCACAAAATATATTTCTAGCTATTTCTGGAAAAATATGTATATATGCTGATCACAGTACAAATCAACATTATACACTTCCTTCTGAAGCAGCAAAAAGATTCCCTTGAAGTTACTCTTGTAGTGTTTGTGGAATGTGTTTGCAGTAGGCATGATTGTCAATTTTCTGTGCTCAGCATTTAGATTAACACAAATTTCGGCCATGTAAATGAGGTAAATTATTCAAGTTTCAGTTAAGATTTTCAGACCACAATTTTACTGACTTTTACAATTTAAGACAATTTCATTGTGGCATTTGTCTCAATTGACATAGTCAGTAATTCATATTATATATAGTATGACTGAGCTAAAAGGTCCTTATGGTTCAAATTGTATGCCTGTCCTAAACATCAGAAACAGCTATCCATTCTATTGGTTCAAGTCTTCTTGTAATCATTCTGATTCTATCGAATCAGACCATCTGATATCAGGCCGAGTCAATACTGTGATTCACAGCATGCCATTAATAGGCTCATGACTCAGTTCCAGCATCATTTTTGTATCTGAGTAGGTTTTCATTATGTAACAGCTGTAGAAACACAGTTTCCACATGTCTCAAGTAAAACCCCTATAGACTAACACACAGCAGTACCACATGTGTGCATGACCTCCAGTACCCCAAAGGCTTCCCTTGGTTTCCATCTCCACAGTTATAAGTCAGCAGCACACCATGCAGATGACCATCACCGTGAAGACATCCTTAGCCAAGGAAAGTCCACCTTGAAAATATGATGGGGGATGTTTCATCCCCCGTGAAGGTACAGAAGTATGTACCATTAAGTTCTTATGTGGCGATCCACATAATGAAATAATTATAGACTGTAGCCAGCAACCCAGAAGTAGTTACTGGTTTAAGTACCTATGTGGGACTTTTCTCCCACTACAGGTTCAAAGTCTTAATAATCTGGCTTTCTTATGAATCCTGCATTCAATGTCATGTCTTTCTAAACAAGGTCCTTTGCAGTTAACATTGGTTAACTGCATGATTTAAAATAAAAAAAAAAAAAAGAGAGCAAGCATGATCTGTGCTCCCACCATTTTCAGGCACTGTACCTTGTTGCCTTGGAAAAATGGCAAATGTAAAATAAAGGGGGGAGGCATTGTTTCAATCATCTGTAACCTCTTTAAAAAATCTTGAGGTTTCTTTATGAAATTCATAGTTTTCATTGCATTCGAAGTCTTCATGTAGTTCAGTGAAATAAAGGCGCCCAAACTGCGATCCCCATCACGTGGTTTTCTCTCTCCTTGGGCTGCCCGCCGAATCTCAGCTTATAAAACTTACCTAAAACACTCAGTTTCATTTGCACGGTGCACCATAGAATAAGACATCGGCGCTCACGTTCATAAATTACCCTCTGCTGTTGGCTCAGCCAGTTAAGAAAATGAAATGCTTAGCCGGGCAAAAAATATAAATCTGCCTCTTGCATGCAGGAAATAATACGGGGGAAATAACAGCCCGTTTAGCAGCAGTGTGCGGTCACAACCTTTTTTCTCTTTGTTCTTCCTCGGAATGTGGAAATTTCGGCGCGGCGCCTCTTCTGCAGGATTCACAAACATCTTCTGGTAACCTCTGCTGGGATCCAGCTCCAGCTCCCAGAGTGCACGCCCTTCTGCGACATCTGCACGGGATAACGGCGCCTCGTACGCGGTCTCCTCGCCATCTTTGTTGCGCGTAACGGCAGCGCTGGCTGCGAGCGACAGGTCTGAAATGCCGGGACTCTCCACGGAGCCGCCCACGGCAGTGGTCCTGTAGTTTCCTTCGCCGTCTATTCCGTCCATTCCAAGTTTACTGGTCGATATGTGCGCGGCCGAATATACATGTCAGACTCGGGAGGACGACGTGAGCGTGGCCTCGCTATTACCAAGACGGCAGTCTGCCTTCACCCTACCTCCGCCATTCAATCTCTGACGCGTTCGCCCTTCGTACTACCGCATTAGGAACAAGCGCCCCCTATATGCTATGGGATGTTAATGCAAACTGCTTTAATACGTTTCTTTTTCCCGTGTTGGCCGCAGCTTTTGGAACGTCATTAAGAGTGCAGTGGTGATCAATCATGAAAAATTACCTACAAATCATGTAATTAAAACCAATAAAACTTAATTAATAAAATTCTTAACTATATCCGTGTTTCTTTGAACAAGTGTGAGTTTTAAGCGAGGCAAATTGGATATTAGTTACTCACTGATATCTACCAATCGATAGACGATACAGTGTATTTAATATTACGCCACTGGCGGCATTAGCTACATCTCAACATGCATCCCGAGGCAGAGGTGTATCAGGAGGTAAGCAGGCTTTGACAATTTAGGAAAAAACGAAGAGGCCCCATCTTTTATTTCACTGCACTGTATCAACAACGTTTTAGTCAGACCTTGCTAAACATATTTTCAATCATCACTCATATACCTATAAGTTATATAAAACATACATATATGGATAATGTTATAATTAGTTTGAAGTACGTTAACTTTTGTTTGTTTGAAGTACGTTGTTAATTTTGCTTGGTAAATATTACATCCAAAGAAAGTATTTATGTGGGCCTGCTCTTCAACCTTTTGTTTTGGAAACATTTTGAAATCTTACCGCTGTTTAAAAAAAGCCGTAAACCCTTCGTTTCTCTGAGATTACAGGGGAAGTTTCTTAATGTTATTCTGTCACCTACATTTACTGTCTGTTCTTTGATGTAAGTTTCCCTGTACGTGTCACCCTTAGTTTAAGCAGTTTGATATTTAATGAGTTTTAATACCCATTTAGCGAAGTTTGAGTCGCTATCAAAAGCTTATTTAGAAACAGATTCCTGTGCGATTTGACGTCTGCGCATGTGCGGGAGAGGGAACCCGACAACAAAGATGTACTCTTAAACATTACCACGAAAGTAATGTTAGATGATCTCAACATTATCCTTGTGGTAAAACGAGGTCTAAATGACATTTACCGACTCTCTCAAACAACACACACTCTAAAGAGTTCTGTTGCTAAGACAACTAAATTCAAAGATGGAAGGGGAGAGGATGAGAAACATTCGGCGGGACTAACTATTTATTCGAGGTGGAATTTCGTTTTATTCAATACGCAAAACCTTAAGGCTGTGCAATAATATGCATTTGCAGTCTAAGTTTTCGTTCTAATTTTCGTGCAGCCACTAGATGGCACTGTTTTCTTTGTAATGAATTTCCTGTGCCATAAAGTGCTTCTCCGCTGGTCCAGGGCAGGGTTACAGTGAGCCTGGATCCCGTCCCAGAAAGCACAGCGCGCAAGGTGGGGGAAACACAGGGCATCCATGCCATGAAAACATAAATATCTGAACCTGAGCAAAAACTATAAATACCCCCTGACTTCCTATCTAATATTACATACAGGTATTCAAGCAGAAATGTTAGTGGTGGGGGGGGAAATAGGAAGGAGACATGACAGTACATGGAAACAGGGAAGATGGACACTTAGGTAAATTAGCAAACAAAAACATCCAGGATCTCCTTCCTGTTTAAATAACATAAGGAATGTTGTACTAGCTGAAGTCAAAATAAGCAACATGATTGAAGTTTACCAGAATTTCAAAAACAGATTAATCAAACGAGGATAGTGATTTAGAATTAGATCTAGTCCTCTTGGCCTTCGCATAATGGGACATTTACAAGCAGCCATGGATGCCGGTTAATCGTCCAACTGGCACAGCATGGCTACCCCCCTCTTGATCCAGTGCTGTGGACTCTTGCTGGTGGGCAGCGTCATGGAGATGACAAAGTTGGTGGAATGTCCCGTGGTGGACAAGGTCCCCTTGCGCTCACTGGTTTTATATAGAGGACACACATAGAGGCTTTGTGCCTGCACACTGGACTTTTTCTCTGCTGGATAAAGAGGCATGCATGATAAAGACATGTAAGACATGTATATGGAAATCAAGCCTAACTATTTATGAAATACACAGACACCGCTAACAAAATGCCATAGGTCATCCATTCAACTGTGATTGAGTGGAGCCTGGTATTCAAAACCTTGAGGGGGAAGCCTAAAATTAACTGATTATTATAATTACTGACACATTATGATACTTTGCTAGTTTTAGACAGACATGGCCAAAACCTAACTGGATCAGTTTAGATCAGAACAGCTAATATATATTTTTGAACTCTAAAGGGCTTTGGCCTTAGTTAGGGGTGGGCAATCTTATCCACAAAGGGCAGGTGTGTATGCAGGTTTTTGGGATAACCTTTACATCAGCTGTTCAAACCGAGGTGTGAGGACTCATCAGTCAATCAGTCCTCTAATTAGTAATCTAATTCAGAAGTTGCAGTGAAAACCCACATACACAGCGGCCCTTTTTGGATAAGACTGATCACCCCTGGCCTAAGCTTTCAAGTAGTGTAATTGAAGTACATACCTGAAGTTCATTTACATGTATTTCTTTAGCAGATGCTTATTTCCAAAGTGACAGACAAGTGAGGAAAGCTTGGGGTCAGACCATGCCCCTCAAGTGGCTGCAGTTAAAAATCTTGCTCAAGGGCCCAGTGGTGATATGATTGCTTTGCTGGCCAAGGAATTGACCCCATGAACTTGCACACGCAGGCACTGATCCCAAACCCACAGAGCTGTACACAGCACAATCCTTATATTTTACACTGTAAAATTATACTGTGATTTATGTATAACACTTGAAGGCCATGGGTTTGCAAAACATCTGGAATTAAAGTTTAGTTGATCCAGAGAGACTCCCAAGAATCAAAAGGCACAAGATGGAATACATCCCTAATATGACACTGCAAAATCACATACTGACATTCAATCATATGGTTAGCCACTATGCCCAGTTTAGTCTGGCCAGTCACTCTAACCTGTTTATTTGTACTGTGTCCTCATCTGACATAATATTTGACATTATCTGATTGAATTATTTTGTTAAATCCGTTAAAATAATATGAGCAGGAAGATATTTTTATATTTTTAGTCACTGTCTACTTTGAAAGTTTACTACTAAAATAGCAAAGACAACATACGGTTATTTGTGCAGAACACTTCACACGGATGTGATTTAAAGTATTTTACGGAGATCAAATAATATTATACAGTAATAATGACAGGTGAAATCAACCCAGAAGGTTCCCCGTTGGCTATGGGGATCGAACCAGCAACTTTCGCATTATAAGGAGACACCATAAACCACTGTACCACCATGCCACTAGTAAGCACTTGTAACATTTACGTAACTTATGCATTTAGTCTGTCTGCAATTCATTGCCAAGTCAACTCCCTGGCTGTGTTTATGGCCACTGTATTGCCTTTTTTAAGGATTACATCTTTGTATTTTTCATACAGCTCCATCAGCATCGTTTATTCTGCGGCGGAAAGAAACACCGCTCTCATTTTGCAGGCTTTCCGACTCATTTGGTCGATCTATCGTTCATCCATTTATTTGGGCTTCTTAAATATCGCGGGTGTGCGCACTAAGTGAGACTATGCAAGTCTGTCTTGAATGAACCTTGATTAATTAAAATTGAACTGCGTTCGTGGAACGACGTGAGGCTAAGTTTACAAATGGAGGTAGGTTGAGTCTGACTTTTTCGGGAAAGTCTGCCTTTTTTTTTTTAGCTACTTTCATGGAATACCCCCCTGGAATCATGGTTTAGATCTAAACCAACAAAATAAGCAATCAAGCAATTAAGAACACCAAATACCTGATACAAGAGGAAGCAAAAATACGGACAGCTGGGAGGAAGCAAAAATATGGAGTATCTGGGGGTCTCACGAGGACTGGGTTGAGAAGCACCGTTTTATGTTGTATGTTTGTTATATAATGTTGCTGGCTACCGGCTGAGCTGGAGGGTATTCCATGAAAGAAGCTAAAGCAGGGGTGGCCAATCTTATCCGCAAAGCGCCGCTGTGTGTGCGGGTTTTCGCTGCAGCTCCCTAATTAGATTACTAATCAAAGGACTGATTGGCTGAGGAGTCCTCACACCTGACCTAAAGGTTACCCCAAATACCTGCATACACACCGGCCCTTTGCGGGTAAGATTGGCCACCGCTGAGCTAAAGGAAGGCAGACTTTCCCGAAAAAGTCAGACTCAACCTAGCTCCATCTCTAAATTTAGCCTGTCGTTCCACTAGTAATCCAACTTTACCTGAACAGATGCGTGACTATTAATAATCCCGACTACGTATCTGCCCTTGATATCATGTACCAGGCGCTTGGTAGGCGGAACTGCATATCCGTTATAGCCGAACAAAATTACAGCTAAAAGCGGCCCAGGGGAGCAAATGTTTGTCCGTTATAAGCAAAATTCCGTTATAAGCGAGTCCACTATAATGGGATTTTACTGTATTCTTTTAACGGATTTTTTTTTCCCAGTTTCAGTCATTGCATATCATGTTTGACCTTTGTAATATGGGTATGCTTTTATTTTAATTATTTTGGAATTAATTGTAATGCTGAGGTGTGATTTTTATAGACTTTATTACTGTATATTGATTATGTTGCAATCTCAGCTCTGTTCTCCATGTTATTGAAATATCGCGCGGAGGATTACTTCAGAAAAGACAGAAAGTTTTTATTCTCTGCTTTCTCGTCTTGATTTTACTCACAGCACCGACTATACAGGGTTCCATTTTTTAATATACATATATACAAGACCCACACTCCCGCTAACTCAAGCGAAAACGTCACTTAAAACATAAAAACGCACTGTAGGTAAACTCGCATACGAAGATCGTAGTCGTAAAATCAATTATTTCGGGGCATGCCATTTTGGTACATTACACCTTACATGTTAAAATAATTCAATCAGATATTGTAAGATATTGTGACAGATGAGAACACATAATTCAGCAGATTACATGACGTGAGTAGTGAGAGCGCAGAATTTCATCAGGCGGAACGATCTTTTGGGACGTCGGACGTTTTGTGAGACGCGTGACAGCTAACCTGGTCCGGAGCAGACTTGTTCACTTGTCTAGTTACCATGGTAGCTCAGCGGGGATTCATTTAACTTAAGACACGTCGATGGAACGGAACTCCCACTTGAATTAGTCAGACTTGTCGAAATAAGTCATACTTTCCCTTAATCCTGTTTGGTGGAATACCCCCTAGCTTCTTGATATTTTCCCACCACAAATAAAACATAAGCATATTTATTAATTATTCTTGGTCCCTCTCATCTAAACAGACTGATAACACATTATACTTACTTGGCTTTATCCAGATGATGGGGACTAAGTGAAAGAGTAATTTGGGGTGCTGTTCTGCCAGAACGCCACTGTGAGGAATTATGAAAACATGCTCGTTGATAAACAGTTGACAAAATAATGCTTATGTTGTACTGTGATAACTTCAGAAACAGAATAATATAAATTATTATATATTGTACGGATAAAAGGAACCACATCATATAAGAAGTCTTATTTAAAAAAAATAGAAAGTATATTGAGATGTACCTTTCCCTGTCCCAACGTGCACCATCCAGAAAGACGCCATGGATGTATACTCCATCGTCTGGGGAGACGTCTGACTTGTTAGTGGGAAGCACCTGTCATGTTGGGGACAGGTATGAGAAGGTAAGTTTACTATCAAAAGTTACACACTACTGATGCTAAAATGTGATTGACAGCACCTGGAATTCATAGCCAAGGAGATCAATAGGGATGGAGTATTTTCTGGCATAGTTCTGCATTGCTCCTGTCAGGAAAGCCTGGGTGAAGAAGAAGCCTGACAGCCAGAAGACAGTGGGCTTGTCCTTATCATACCACTCCTGCAAGGACACACAAGAAGAAACATAGCACACATACACACAAAACACTTCCTTAGTTCACATGATTCATCTAGCCAAACATCTATCCAACAACCACTTATCCTATTCGGGGTCATGGGGGGGCATCATGGTGGTGCGGTGGTTAGCATGGTCACCTCACACCTCTGGCACCTCGGTTTGAGTTTCCACCAGGGTTCCATGTGTGTGGAGTTTGCATGTTCAAGTTACCACATTGCCCATAGGTGTGCATGTGTGAGTGACTGGTGTGTGAGTGTGCCCTGTGATTGGTTGGCGCCCCATCCTGGGTTGTTCCCTGCCTTGTGCCCCTAGCCTCCAGGATAATCTCTGGACCCCCCACGACCCTGAACGGGACATGCAGTTTCAGAAGATGGATGGATGGATGGATGTATAGGTCATGAGGTAACCTGGAGCATATTCCGGCTGGACAGAATGCCAACAAAACTGAATTATGCAGTACTAGAAAATGCATTAAGTAGGACTACATAGGCATCAGAACTAAAGAATCATTCTCCAAATCGGGTTAATAATTATTGTACTGTTTTTGTACTGTTTCTTGTTGAATGATATTCATATATAATATTAAATAATTAATGATATTTTACAATAATACAGTATAAATGAATAATATAACCTGGAAGAACTTCAGCCTGGCCAGGAAGTCTGTGACGTAGCTGCCTAGGGGCTTGAGGCTGGGGTAGGAGTGCTTGGCCCATTTCTCCGGAACTTTCCCCACTAGGAGGCTGCTGGCCAGAGCCTCCAGCTCCACATCCATCACAACCAAGCCCTTGATGGCTTTCTGGAGGTTTTGCAGGCTGTTGTAGATTATGGTTCTCAGCCTGGAGGCCAGAAAAAATGAAAAAAAAAATTTGTGACCCTGCATATCTAACAGTTGTGAGAGTGAGAACCTTCACGTTTCAGCACTTACGTGTTGTATCTCTCCATCTCTTGCACCAGGACAGTGTTCATGCTTTCTTCATATCGCACAGGGAATCTGACTAGGGCAGCCTCGATGTCAAAGTTTCCTGGAAGCTGAATAAATAAAGAGCGATAATTAAGATCTGATGCAGTATCACAGGTTGTCAGTGACAAACATATTCTAAAGTAGAAATAGGAAAACAAAATTGGTGTGTATAAAGAGTTATGGGGTTTACAAACTGTCTTGAGGAAGAATTAGATGAGCATAATGAATAGCTGTAATTTTGTTCACTTGGTCTTGTTACTAGTGTAGTTACAACTTTGTACCTGCTGTTTTGTTATGATCCTATACCACAGACTTTTTCATCCCAGACCCATATGCCAAAACACCCATTAGTTTTTATATTTGCTGTGTTACGTTGATCTTTTCTTTGACCGATCTTTCCTTCCTGAGAAAGGTAAGACCCCTCCAGTGGCGATCATTGTATTTAATCATTGTAAGAGGAGCCATAATTAATACAGAGTGGCCAACTTTATCATTATGCAATGATATGTTTTTAATTAGTGAATGACAGGGGAGGGGGGCACTCTGGGGGCCAATCAGCTTTCAGCGGGGGGCAGTGCCCCTGTGGCCCCACCCCTAAATACACTCCTGGACCCCTCCCTTAATAAAACACTTGTTGACTGATGTTAATCACCATTCCACCCAAAGACACTCAATCAGGTTTCTAGAACTGTGTCTCAATGTCAAAAGGAAGAGATTGCTGTACCTTGGTGAGGATGTCATTAGCAATGTCAAAAAGGGCATTGTCTCCGCCCATGCTAGCACCACCCTTTGTCCCACCTCCCTGGGTCAATAGCAACGAATCAAACAGTAACTTAGTTTCCTGTAGGTCTTTAGAAATATCCACATTTTCATGCATTCCAAAAACTTCTGGGTGCTGGGTGAATGGCAAATTCTGTGGAACACGAATGCATGAAAAAGAAAAATTCATTAGTCAATCGATCAAAATACCGATAACTCCAACGGTTCAATGACTGGCTAGACACCCAAGCTCACCCGAATGAATTCAACATATTCCTCATAGATGGATTTCGGTGGTGCATAATATTTGCCGCTGGGAGAGAAGCTGAAGTGGGGATTTTCAATGATGTCTCTGTTGTAGAAGTCAGCCAGGATGGTCATAAGCAGGCGTCGGTCCCAGTCATCGGTCACCCGACCGCCATAGTTGCACTCTCCTGTGAGGTAGGTAATGGCCTCAAAGGGAACTTGATCATACTCATTCACAAAAAGCTGGGGATCAGAAACAGGGCATTAGGGGCGAAAAATAAACAGTACATTACTATTAGGAGTGTAACAGTACATTTATAGTGAAAATTTTCGGTAGGGATGTTTCGGTTCAGTACGCATATGTACCGAACAAATGCAGCAAATGTGGAACCTCTGTGTGTTTGTGTGTTTCCCCTGAGCAACATTCAGAATAGGCCAGATGAAGCCGCGCCACGATGCATGCACGTATAGTTATGGCGACTGTAGATAAGCCAGTACTTGAAGACCCTCCCTCATCACTAGTACAGTACAGGTGTTTTTTTGTTTGTTTTTTTTAAGCTGCACCATAATGGATATTTATTTTGTTATGCTTTGTATTTTTTGAGACAGTATTTGAGTTGCGCAGTTTTAATATGAAACTGAAAGTTGCTAATGTGAATACAGTACAGATCATGTACAATTCATTTTCTGAATGTGCATCTTAATGGATATTTATTTACTTGATAGAATATTTATTGATGTACCTTTAAGTACATTTTACTTTTTTATTAGTAGGTTGCAGCAGTAATGACAGAGACTTTTATTTAAGAAAGACAGTCATACTTTGTTCAGTAAACCACTGTTTAATAAAGAAAGAAAATAAGGAATTTATGTTTTGTTTCTTTTACCCCCGCTGTACCGAAAACATACCGAACCGTGACTTCAAAACCAAGGTACATACTGAATTGTGATATTTGTATACCATTACACCCCTAATTAATATGTTCAGAACATCTCACGTCATACTAGTAATGGTGTGTGGTTCAGTGGGATAGGATTCTGGGCCTCAAAACATGCTTTCACATGTGTGTCTCATGCAAAGTGAGATCATCTAGGCAAAAAGATCATTTTCCCATGTGGATTCTACTCCATATGTGCTCTGAAACTCCCACGAATGCTTGACTTCAATGTATGTACAGCTGCCCATTTTGGATGTTCCCCTAATGGGTTATATGTTTGCATGTTTATCTTCTTACTCATGACCTCACAATAACACCATAATATGTCCTCCTTGCTGTACCATAACTCTCCACTGTCACCTACCTGCAGCTGCCGGATACTGATGCGCAAGTCAGAATCATTAAAGCCATAGGGAATGTTCCACCCCAGGGGCCCAAACTTCTTCCTTTCCTGGACCAGACCATGGAAGAAACAGGCTCCATAAACCAGCTTTTCCCATACCTTCGGAAGAGAGCAAAACAGAAAGGATGTTCTGCTGAAGGACACACTGCTCAAAGTCCATTCCTCTTCCTGTAATACTGCATCACGAACACAAGGTTCAGTTTTACATTTCACATGCACAAACATACGCTGCACATCTGAGCAGGGAAATGACTTCCCATCTGCTTCAGGAATTGTGTTTAAAAGGAAATCTGTAATCAGGGGTGGCAGATTCGGGGGGGGGGGGGACAAACATTTTACAGGGGCCCTTGAATATGTAAAATATACACGAATTTGGGTGGGGGCAAGGAAGAATTTCTAGATCTTCCCCTGTGCATAATACAAAGAGAAACAATAATGTGAAAAAATATGAACAAAAAAGATAAAAATAGCAATAAAATGAGACTGAAAAATATGACAAAAATAATTGTAAATGTACAATGAAAGGTGTACTGTATAAAGTGTGTAAAATTGCCATGGTCCTCGTTCAGTATAAGGATGGCCTGAGGGTAAAACTTGTTCCCGATCTCTGAATTCTGGCCGGAAAGGTTGTGGTACACCTCTCTAACCACAACAGTGAGAAAGGGCTTGTGAATTTATGAATAATTCCAGAAATGTCAGATTAAAAAGGGGTCAAATAAACAGGATGTGCACTGACCAACTCTTTGCCTGGACATCCAGCGAAGAACTGGGAATCAGAGAGTGGGTCAGACAAGTAGGACTGTAGAAGGTTCAGTCTCAGGCCAGTGGGTGGTTCATTAGTCATCTTCACCCCGTTCTGGAGGATGGTCACCGGGAACTGATGACAGAATTTTGCATTTATGTCACATGGCTTTTGGCGTCTCTTGAACACAGAGGTAAGTAGGTCGAGTACCTTAGGAGAAGGGTAACTGGTGAGCCAGAGGCGGAAGTCAGGGTGGCATGTTTCTGGGCTGAGCTCCTCACAGATCTTCTCCAGGGTTGGCATCCAGGAGATGGCAAGGTGGCAGTTCTGCAGACAGACCCAGGTGCCCTCCTTTGAGGCAGCGTGGATCATCTTGGCAGCGATAGGACCTTGGCCCTGACCCAGCGAGATGGACTGGAACTTCGAACCACCCATACTCTGGTTGTTAGCAAACTTCAGCAAACCTGAGAAAACCATACAATTTGCCTCCATTTTACTTTGCAGATGCTTTTATTCAAAGCAACATACTATCAAGAAAGCAGTTCTTTTTCTCAGTTTAGTCATCTTATACGTTGCCACTGTGCACTTAACCTTGAAAGCCAAAAACTTTTTCTATCTTCATTGTTTTTACTTTTTAGAATATTACTCTATATAAGGACTTGTTTCATTGGCTATATCTCCTCTACTTTAAAAATTAACGTACGACTTGCATACTCTATCAATCATGTACTGTATTTACAGAACAGGACTGATTGAAAACATTATTCCAGACTGGCATAGACACACCATTCAAATCTAATCTTCATTAGGACTAACCGAAAGATCAGACAAGCTTTCAATGATTATTATACAGCCGTAAGCATCTGCAATATTTGAACTTCCTGCTTTGTTTACATCTCCTGCGAAGTGCTGATGACGCAAAGTAAACAAGAGTCTCAATGTAAACCACATCTCTGGAACAGCTAGAGGAAAATATTACCACGATAATTAGTAAAGATCAAGCTTTCAGCCAAGCTCTAATTATAATGGACAGAGCACAGCACTGCGTTTATGCAGGAGAATAACACAGATTTTTACAAGGCTCTTATGATTAAGCTGTAACTGGTGAATAGGAACCAATACTCACTTGCCATGGGGTCTGCTCCAGGGGACAGCACGAAGATCAAGGGTAGGGTGCAGTTTGAGTCAAAGTAGCTTTTACTCAGGTCAAACGGCGGAGGCTCCACAAACTTCTTACCCAGTTTGCCAGTCACATAATTAGCAATAGCTGGTACAATCTTTCAAATGACAAAAAAATCATTGAATGAATATCAATTTATTATGACCAGAATACCATTTCTGTTTCCAGATCTGTATGCTTTACCCTGGAGCTGTAAGGAGGAAAGAAAATTTGACAGTGGTAGGCCTGGGAGGGGAGGCATGTTGGGTCTGTTAAGTTATGTCTTAGGCCTTAGGCAAGAAGGGATTGTTTTGAATACTGTGTGTTCTCGCCTCATGGTAGCTGCATGCATTTAGTTCCACAGACGCTGAAGAGAGATCAGACCTTGGAGAGATGGACAGCGGAGAAGGGGTGGGAGAAACTACCTGCAGGAAGAAGCTGCCCCAACTGGTGCACAAAGAGCTGTAGTTATAAAGTCGTCGCAGTAGGCCATTCGCAATATGTTATACAGTAGTACAAATGTATAAGTCCGCATATTAATCATATGTTAACAATGTATTTACAGTGAATCAATGACAATACATCAATACGATATGTCAATCATATTAATCAAAGGTTAACCAAGTATTTACAGTGATTCAATGTCAATATAATCATTATCTATATTCATATCTCAAGTAGGAGCCTAGCAGTCGAGACATGTTTTGGTAAATTGAGCAAAATGGGTGGATTTTACCTTGCTATCAAGGTGAACCAATAGAGCAGGAGAATTTTGTTTGTTTTACGTTTGAGCTTTGTTTGTTGGTGTTTTGTGACCAATCAGGGCTTAGAAGTCCTTATCTGGAATTGAGAGTTAAGGTTTATCAACTGGTTGCTCTTTGTGTTCAGGGTACTTGGTACCTGGTGCCAGAGTGTGACGGGAGCGCTTTGCTGGATTGCTCAAATAAAACAGAGAACTTTGCTCACCAACTGAGAGGTCCGGAGTTTCATTCTTAGTGGCTTAACTAGAGTTATTAGAAAGAAAGGTGATTTATAATTTTTCTACCACATAAGGTTTAGTCAAATCCTCACCTTATCAGGCCTGAGACATCGGTAGATAATCATCTTCTGAAAATCATTGAGTTTGTTACACCATGGTTCAGGCAAGCTTGTGTTGTATGGTGTCTTGCTGTCATAAATCGGCAGGAAGTTCTCCGGATGTTCGCTGAAACTCTCCCTATATACGAGACATCGCTGTCATTCCTTTACATGCCTTGGAGAGATATATATATTTGATATGTATGTGTGTGTGTGTGTGTGTGTGTGTGTGTGTCTCCAGGCTGTGGTCTCCTACCGCAGGCCATGGAGGGCAGGCAAGTCACTAGCCCGACAGATCTCATCCCAGCTTCGATCTTGCAGCCAGCTGGGGTCTGGATTGGAAAGTTTGTTCTGGAGACCCACGCCTCCCGTCAGAAGAAACATAAACTCTGAGTAATCTATTTCTTTCTTGTCCCTGAGCAGTGGAAGGAGAGATTCAAATGAAAAAAAATATCAGATTGACTCAAATCAACAGTTGATTTTCATTCATTCATATGATGGATTGCAGTAATGGTCCTTAGTAGCTATGATCAGTTATTGTACAAGTGACAGAGAATATAAGCAGTGCTGGCCCAAGGCAGACATGAACTAACGGGCCACTTCGGGCCCAGCAGCCACCAGGGGGCCCCCAGCCTGATCAGTCTGTCAGAATTGGAAGAAAGATGATAAATGACAACTAAGTTAATCGAATTTGGTTCTGCTGTCAGGAAAAGGGTTGAGCTGTCCCTGAATATAAGCCATATGTAAACATGTAATATATGAATAATTATTATTTTATTCAGTACCTTAGCAGATGCTTAAACCCAACGAAACAGACGTAGCTTACAAACACAACAACAACAAAAGCTACAGCGATCTGCAGCCATTTGTCAGCCAAACTCACAGCAGGAGGTCGCAGCACAGAAGAAAAGAGAAGAGCAGCTTGTCCTTCTCAAACAGCGAGCGGCACACATTGCAGTACAGATTGTATGTAAAGTGGTCCATCAGGTACCGCAGCCTCTTCTCCAAGATCTTCGACTTATTACTAGAAGAAGAGCAGATGTCAGAGGACAAGGGAGTCTCCCTATGGGTGAGGCGTTATTATTGAAAAGCTGTCCCTGTTTGTGTGTTCGATATGAAGCAGGAAAAACAGCCACCTGCTAGACATTCACCTGGGGAAATTATACAGGACAGGAATATCTCCAGTCTGCTTAATGTTATGAAAAGGTGTGTGTGTGTGTGTGTGTGTATATATATATATATATATATATATATATATATATATATATATAAAACATTTTAGACTAAATGAGATTATTTTCTATTTGCACCTTCTTGTATATCTCATATCACTCTCCTTTGAGACATGCAGGGGGAAATTAAGCTTGGGGTGTGAGCACAGAGGCAGCCATTTATCTGGCACCCCTAGAGTGTTTTTTTTTTGGGGGGGGGGGGTGTTAAGAGTTTTGCTCAAGGGCTAAACAGTGATGTGACTACTCTGCCGAGGTTTCAAACGAGTGACCTTTCGATCATAGGCACAGAAGTCTAGCAAACGGAGCCACAAACCACCCCCCGAGTTCAGGCCTCGGCTCTGTTGCCCCTTATTGTGCCTGTATTCCTCTCTCACCTGTCCTGGATGGAGCTGATGTAGAGGTTAATGAACCAGCTAAGAGAGTACTGGTACATGGGGTCTATATTAGCTAGGCCAGCAATGCTGAAGAACAGGATAGAGGAGTGTTTGGCCACCGCCCTGTAGCCTTCCCTCGATTCTGCAATCTTGATCTCCGTCTTTTCAGCCACCTGACGGAAAGAGCAGAAGACTTAATCAGAGCCCCACATACTATCCCGTGTATGGCCATCAAAATAAAACAACTTCCTCACGAGGATCTGACCTGTTGCTTCTTGTTTATCTCGTTTGACATGATTTTGGCGGAGTCCAGGATCTGAATAGCGCTCTCATCCTCAAGGATATTGCCTTTTGAGGACTGCAATGTCTCAAGGATCTTGTCCTCGATCTCCTTCAGCTGTTTCATGTTGGCTGCCGATTGCAGGATCAGAGCATTTCTGTCTTCCTCAAGCTCTGGCCTGCCAAGATGAACAGCCACGAGATAGATGTCCTTACTCTAATGGGCCATGAAGGTTTTGAAGCTGCTGCGGCCATTTTATTATGATATCTTACACTGACGTTGGTCTGGAGGGCAGGCAATTGAAAGACTGAATGTTATGCTGGTCGTTCACGTCATCCTTACCTCTCCTTGGCTACCACGATACCCAGCAGCTGGTCCTCCAGCCCCTCGGGTGTGATCATGAAGTTGAGCAGTGACACCTTTGTTGCCAGCTCAGGCAGGTAGTGAGGGTTCCTCAGCTTGGTGGTGATGTACAGACGAAAGTCACTGGAATACTCTATCACAGCCTCCCCCAGCCGGATACAGTCCATGCCTCCTACAGGGGGTACAAAGAGCCTTTACATTTCTACTAGAACCAGTCTCTATAGTATAATCCTATACAAAGTATAAATCCCTTTCGTTCACTTCTGTAATTCTGATGATTAAAGGATTAAAACAGGATTCTGTGTCTGTGTGTTCATATCATTGCATACAGGCACAGTATTCTTGTCTGTTATACATCCACTCATCTTTCAGCTACTTATTATTGGGTGGGGGGGCACATCTGAAACTAAATAGAGCACATGGAAAATCCCGGATGGGATGCCAGTCTCACACAAACACATATGGGCAATTTAGAGATGCCAATTTGTCTAGCTAGAGAAAATGATATTTTTCACTGGGCTAGTCCTTGTCAATATTGTGGGTATAATAAATGGATAGGCAAATCAGTGACGAATGACATGAGAGAGTACTGCTTGCAATGAGATGATACTGAGACTGTAAGATGTTGCATGTTGACAAGTTGCAAGAAAACAGAAGCTTAGCTCTGGCTTATAAATGTTTTCGTTCACAATGTCCTTTGGGGCCAGCTATGCTGGGGTGGAATCTTCAGAGCTACTATACTGCTATGTCATCAATTAATTAGGAGCCTTGGACAACACTGCACCTTGTTTGAAGATCTGCTTCAGCAGTAGAGGTTCTAATGAGGGGTCCAGCTCTTCACCGACATTCTCCAGTAGCAAAGGAGTACCAAACTGCAGGCAGTTCTCCAGAGTCCGCATATAATCCGCATCAGTCAGCTTAATTATACTTAGGTTGTTGTCCTTCTCTGAGTTCTTCACCCACTTGTTAGCCTGCCCTTGAGGGTCAATCATCAATGGCCTGTAAAGGGATCCAAGAGAATTTTTAGATCCTGTAGAAGCTGCTGGGTAAAACAGTTCACTTTGCAGGTCAAATGATTAGAAATCAATATCATAAAAATGTTTGACATGCTTATGATGGAGTCTTGGCTGTGCAGGCATTAATGACTCACCATCTCCTGGAGTTGTCCACGATGACTCCATTGTCAATGGAGAAGTTGTCTGTAGGCAAGCCTGCAATGTTCCAGGCCCTAATTTTGATAGGATCTCCCAAGGACTTACTTAAAGAAAAATCATCTGAGCAGGGGATGTTCTTTGCCTGGGGAATATTTGAAAATTGCAAACAGTTAATACCAAACTCAAAAGAACAAATGCATATACTGAGGCAAAATAATGGAAACATATCACTATATACAAATATCAAGGATTTAATAAACAGCAGAATAGCTTGCAGAACAGATCTTGGAACAGTGTCATACAGTAATAGCTGGGTTTGGTAAATTTTCCACCAGCACAGATTCTCTTCAGGTTTTTGTTAATTTCACCCTTTTCCTTGAAGCTTCTGAATACCTAACAGAGAGCTGTTAAGTATTGATGAGTATTGATGAGTATATACCTTGCAGAGCTTAGTCCACGATTTGGTGCAGTCCAGCCGGAATGCAGCTGTGAAGGCCCCCAGGTAGGCTATGACCCCAGCAGAGATCAAGACATCCCCTGTCAGGTTGTTGTAAGCATTCTGCAGATCATCCGCTGCTTTTGACCACCTATAAGCAACATAAAAATTAACTATGGAGGGTAGATCTGGAAGACTTTAAATCTAAGTAAGTGTCAGCCAGTCTTGGGGGTGGGGGGTGTTAATTGCCTTGGTCAAGAGCCCAATGGTTAAATCACTCTGCCGAACTTGGGATTTGAACCAGCAACCTTCCAATCAGAAGCACAACACATCCTTACCTGCTGAGCCGCACCCCAACCCCAATTAGTTATTGGTTTCCAGGACTGTCCTCTCACAAAACATATCCTGGTGCATCATTGACACCCTCCATCACGTGAAATGATACTAAGATTTGCAAAGAATAAATCTCAAACCTAGTTTTTTCTCCTCCAAGACCTCCAATCAGTTTCTCAGCTCTTTCCAGTTTGCGAGCACAGAGGTCCACCTGAAACTCCAGTTGGGCTTTTTCCTGGCATTTCTCTTCGAAGGTGCGCTGAAGGGACGCTAGTCGCTCCTCCACCTCTTTCAGCTCGGCCCGCTTCTCTTCTAGCAGGGCCATGGTGGTAGCCAGGGACTGCTGGGCTTCAGCTAGTTTAGCCTTCTTGGGTGCAACCACCTGAGAAAGCCATGCAAGAAATACATACAGTGGGTATAAAGAGTGTAGACACCCCTGTTAAAAAGCCAGCTATTTGTCATGTTAAAAAAATGAGACCACAATAAATTATTTTCCCACCTTTAATGTGACCTATAACCTACACCAGAGGTCTCCAGCTCCAGTCCTTTAGAGCTACCGTCCAGTAGGTTTTCTATCCTACCCGGCTTCTGATGAACCACACCTGTTCTCAGGTAAATACCAGGAGCAGGTGTGGCTCATCAGAAGCCAAGTGGGACAGAAAACCTACTGGATAGTAGCTCTCCAGGACCGAAGTTGGAGACCCCTGACCTACACAATTCAATTGAAAAACAAACAAATCTGTTAGGGGTGAAAATATAAAAAATAAAAACGTACAATAAGACAGTTGCATAAGTGTGCACACCTGTTAACTAATATTTTGTTGAAGCACCTTTTGATTTAATTACAGCACTCAGTCTTTTTGGGTAGGAGTCTATCAGAATGCCGCATCTTGACTTGGCAATATTTGCCCACTCTTCCTTGCAAAAGCGCTCTAAATCTGTCAGATTGTGAGGGCATCTCTTGTGCACGGCCCTCTTCAGGTCATCTCACAGATTTTCAATTGTATTTAGGTCTGGGCTCTGGCTGGCCCATTCCGTGTCATCTTCAACATAACAGTAATGAATAATTTTATCCAAGTAACTTGTTAAAAACTTGTCAAATAAACTTGTTAAATGTGTTTCCCTACAAAAGAACTTCTTAGGCATTATTTAAGCTGGTTTGTAATGAACAAAGGCCATCCATCTTTTGGCCTGCGGAGCCTGGAGCCAATCCTAGGTGGGGAAACACCCTTAATGGCAGGCCAGTCCATCCCAGGGCACACACATGCATGACACGATCCAGGGAACACATACGGAATGAGGTAGAAAAGATCAATTGGAATTTTCGTGTTGCTTATCCAGGACAGGGTTACAGGGGTTTTAGAACAATAAAAAAAACAAAATAAATAAATAAATAAATAATTGCAGAATATGAAATATGTAACCTTGGCCACTCTGTCGTACACCTCCATGGCTGTGATCCATTTGCACAGGCCTTCTGCTGCGGAGGAGGCTTTGACTACTTTTGCAGGGTCGAATTCGGGGTTGGTCATGTACTCGCTGCGGATTTTGTGCATGACAGATGCCTGTTGCATACAGATCAAGAGACACTTACAGTTACATTAATTATATTAAGACGGAAACAATCTCACTGCAGAAATCACAGCACACCAGGGATAACAGTGGGATTTTGTATTACACAGAGGTAAAGCAGAGCTCTGACTCATGTATTTGCCTTATACAAATTCCTTTCTTTGACATTCACTCTGTCAGGACCGTATTTGTAGACCTACCGCCGACAACTGAACAAAAACACACGCTGACTTACAGGAATGTTGTCCTTGTCATATTCTTTCAAGTCCCGCAAGAAATTCAGGTCCCCAAGTAGTTTCTTGCTTGGACCCCAGTAGTCCAGAATCTGTGGGATGATGGTATTTAAACAGACTATGAATGCATTTTAAAGAGCTCCATCTCTGTCTTGGCATTATGACACTTCGCATAGTACTTTTAAGAAATCTTAAGAAACTTAAAATCGCAATCAGCCCTGCACCCTCAGCCCTGCACCCTCAACCCTGCACCCTCAGCCCTGCACCCTCAACCCTGCACCCTCAGCCCTGCACCCTCAGCCCTGCACCCTCAGCCCTGCAGCCTCAGCCCTGCACCCTCAGCCCTGCACCCTCAACCCTGCACCCTCAGCCCTGCAGCCTCAGCCCTGCACCCTCAGCCCTGCAGCCTCAGCCCTGTACCACCTAACCCAGCCTCACCTTCGCACCAGATCCTGTGGGGTCATTGATCTTCTCTGGCTTGATGTCTTTCATGACACAAACCGCCGCCATCACCAGCTTCACTGCTGAAGGAGGGTTCTTCATGGACCTTACTATGGTCACGTCAGATGGCTAGACATGTAAAAGACAGGTTACCCAATAGTGTCAATGAAAAAGTACAATTTCATCGCAGAATTTATATATACATGTATATATAGGCAGAGACTGCCCTAGAGGGGATGTCAATAAATTATTCAAATAATGAAGGTCCGGTCAGAACCTTAATGGCTTGCCTTCTTTTTATTAAAACTCCAGAGAGGGGGCACTACAAACAACACAAACTTATGACACGCAATGACGAAGGGTTAATGCCAGAATGATCACTAATTAAATGAATGCAAGCCAGTAGAGTTTGGACCCGATCTTCATTATTTTGATTGCATTGCATTGCTCTGAACCAATGGTACCAACCATCTGAGTAAGTAGAGTGCGGTGTTTTTTGTCTTTTTCCTGTAAAGTTTTTAAACAAATCCTATATTTCCCTAAATTGCTGGGGTAATACAACACTGTGTAAATTTAGGTCTATTGCACGTTACTAAAG
Organism: Paramormyrops kingsleyae; assembly: GCF_048594095.1. Lineage (NCBI taxonomy): Eukaryota > Metazoa > Chordata > Actinopteri > Osteoglossiformes > Mormyridae > Paramormyrops > Paramormyrops kingsleyae. Next base: position 11,805,029 of record NC_132802.1, on the reverse strand, counting down.
AGCAGGGCACAGAGCCCAGCTATGCATTGCATCCTTGAGAAAGCTTTACTTGGGTAAGGGTAGCTTAGCTTGCACCTTGAGCGTGTCAAGTGCAGAGAGGGCAGCTTCCAGGGCAGGGATGGCTTCAGCCAGGTCACTCTCACACTCGTTCTTCAGGGCCTGGGCCTCGTTCGCCTTCAGCGTGGCAGCCTCCTCGTCCACACGCACGACCTTGCTCTTGGCCTCCACCTGCACGGACTCCACCTTGATCACCTGCCGGGCACCACGGTCGGATTAGCCATGTTTACTTCATCAATGTCAAACAACCCCGAATGGAACCAACACCAGAAATGCTTGGTGTCTGCAGCATCACCACTGTGGACTGTGTGGTTTTTAGTGCCTGAGTTTCTTTGCCTCCTCTTGTTATTCATATCATATAAAAATCACAAATGCAAATGCAGTCACGTGTACTCTGTGTAAATGCTGCAGACCTTCAGGTGAGTATGTCCCAAAAATATTAGTAGTTGCTTATAAAATTATATAAATATTTTATATATAGCTTATTATTTACATAATTTTCATTTAATTTAAGCATAAATGATTTCTCTATGGTTGATATAGCAAAGTGTCCTATTGCAAGCATGGCATTAACTGTAACTTCTCTAACTGCAACCTGTCAATGAACTGCAAAAACAAGGCAGCCGTGTCACATTCTGAAATTTCAATTTGCCCTCCCTTACCTCCATCATGTGTGTATTCTCTACTTTGGCCGTCTCCAGTTTAGGCTGCAGGTCCACAAGCTCCTTTTTCATTTCCCCTACCTGTAAATTCCCATAAATTACCCAATCAGACAGCAGCTCAGCACCATGGTGTGACGGACAGATGGCACAGAATCTTTTACGTGAGTCTATTACAGACGTCACACAGATGTCTTCGTATTTCCACAAGGTCTTCATTTTGACAGAGAATACCATGCACATATATAGGGAGTCAGAATTGAATATAGTATAAGAAAAGAATTCATTAAAAAAAATAATATTATCCTCTTGGTGTTATTGCATATTGCACTTACCTGAGCCTCAGCAAAAGCTAGCTGATCAAGCCCATTCGTGTACCTCTGCTTAGCTTTCAATACAGTATCTCGCTTTTGAGAGAGGAGCTGGCGGAAAGCTACAATGAGCTCCAGGTAGGATGTGGGAGTCACGTAATTGTGTCGGCCCAGCTCAGACAGAAACCTGGGCGCCAGAGCAAAACAACACCAGTCAAACATTGAATGAGAAGGCCGTGATAAAAATATACATTGACTTTGCTTCAATTCCATGTGATCTTTGCAATGGCTTTCATTCAATCAAATTATACTGCAATAGTTATATAAACACAACCAGAGACACATAAATAGGTCCCTAGGCTATTTGAGTAAATTTAGAGACCCCCGGCTCTTTTCTACAGTGCGTTGGTTGTCAACAGGGGGGTGGAAGTGGGGGAGGTGATGGTAAAGGTAGTCAACCGGGGGAGGAGATTTGAAAATTTTATTAAACAAGGTTAACTGAGGCCCTTTTTTAGCAGAGACCCGTGGGCCTCGGTCCGGGTAAGTCTGTGCATTACAAGCCCTGTATACAAGCCTACAGAACATGTGCGTTATATACCTATGAGAGAGCTCAGAACGTGTGCGTTACATACCTATGAGAGAGCTCAGAACGTGAGTGTTACATACCTATGAGAGAGCTCAGAACGTGTGCGTTACATACCTATGAGAGAGCTCAGAATGTGTGCGTTACATACCTATGAGAGAGCTCAGAACATGTGCGTTACATACCTATGAGAGAGCTCAGAACGTGTGCGTTACATACCTATGAGAGAGCTCAGAACGTGTGCGTTACATACCTATGAGAGAGCTCAGAACGTGTGCGTTACATACCTATGAGAGAGCTCAGAATGTGTGCGTTACATACTTATGAGAGAGCTCAGAACGTGTGCGTTACATACCTATGAGAGAGCTCAGAACGTGTGCGTTACATACCTATGAGAGAGCTCAGAACGTGTGCGTTACATACCTATGAGAGAGCTCAGAACGTGTGCGCTACATACCTATGAGAGAGCTCAGTCGTGGATGTGTGGAAAGTCTTGCAGATTGTCATGACCTCTTTACGCTCATGGTCACTCATTTCCAGTGTCTCAAGAAACTTGTTGGCAACCTTCTCTAGTGCCTCCTCTGGCCAGGGCTGGAAATTGCAGGAAAACAACACATTTATATAACCAATAAATTAAATGAGATGAAAATTCAAATATTCTCCAATAAAGAACTAAGATGCTAATGTGGTATCTGTATTATTAGCCACCGAAGCAGCTGAGTAGTGATAGAAATTACACTTTAATTAGGGATTATTATGTAGTGAAAACCTTGTCCTTATCCTTCACTCACCTGGAACCAATTAATGGTGCAGCAGTTGATGAGTGAGGGGAACTGGCGCAGGCGGTTGCGGAAGGCATCTCCGATGGGACTGAAGGCCACCACAATATGGAGGTTCTCTCGGCAGCGTGTTACAAAGTAGGCGAAGAGCGAGAGAGGGCTGAACTCAGCGTTCTTGTTCCCTGCCTGGGCGATGGGTAGCACAGCCTGAAACAGGGAGAGGCTGGGAGTCTCAAGACACATGGACAGGAGTGAAATGGAGCATCACATACAACGCGGATGAAGAAGATTCACCTCCATGATCTCCTGCTTCTCATCCACAGCAAAAAGGTTGGGCACCTCGCCCGTGTTCAGTAAACTATCAACATCTTCCAGAAAGGCTTCCTCCTTGATCTGAGTATCGGTGAGCAGGAACACAGTCTTTTGTCCCTTCACCCCAGCACCCTTCAACAGACGCTTGACAGAAAACACCAGCAGTCAGTCATGATGAGTAATTCAGCATTTGTGTGGCATTTCTGTTAGTGTCATGTACCTTGAGATCTTCTCTCCACTCGGTCATGCCATAGCTCTTGGAGATCTCAGGCTGAAAGAGTACCATCTTAGCCATGGAGGTGGCCAGGCGTGTGAGGGACTGCCGACCGCTGCCACCCACTCCCACCAGGAGGGCATTGCCCCCAGCCTGCTTCAGAACACGACTGATCCGAGAAAGGTGCTCTAGGACGTACCTGAAAGGCAAACACAGCATAGGACCGTCTACCTGCTGATCCTTTGTTCTAACGGAACATGCCTTTTTTTGTTTCTAGATGGGCTTTACATGTTCAGCCTCTTTAGACGTTACCTCCTTCGATCGTTTCATAGTCAAAGTTGTTGTGACAGAGAGACACAATGACAGAGCCATCAAATAGAAAAGGAAAATATAGAACACACATCTCACACTACAGGAGTCCAGAAAGGCCATGAGCTATTATTATTTTTTCCACCAAATGTCACTCTAGCTTCACACCCCCTCGTGGAATTGGAGTGCTGATGTTTCAGGGACTCCCCACACCTGCGTTCCCACCTGCCTCTCCCTCCTACTTATGCTGCCATAGCCTTATGTTATACACTGTACTCACTTAACTGTTTGCGTTACCTGTAGTTTCCTTTACTTTGGCTAATGCACCCCCCCAAACCCCCCCCTGGGGTGCGCTGCCTGGAGACCCAAAAATGCAAGATATCCTGCCTACCTTGCTGCCTGCAACGCTGCTACTACCTGCTACTTCCAGCCTGCCCTCCTGACAGTGATTCTGCATTTATACCTGGACTTAACAAATTAGAGGGTATAACTCAGGACTTTGTTAATTTGACTTCCTCAGCATGCTCAAGGAGGATGGGCGCCCTCTATGAGTCTGGTTCCTTACTATGAGTTTTTCCCTGCGTCTGTTACCTCTGGCATCCTCCCTGGGGGCTTCAGGCAGGGATAATGTAAAGTGCTTTGAAACAATGTAATGTTGTGAAAATGCGCTATACAAATCAAATGGAAAGTTGTTTTTCCATTACTGTTTTTTCTTAATTTTCTAACAATATCAGATAACATCACACTGTGTGTAGCCCTGTCAGACAGCAGATCTTCAGCTGTATGTATCGTTATGTTGATTTAAACTTCAGCTCAAACCACCTCCCGAATCATAAGCTAACTTACTGACGCAAAATTGCACTGATGAAATAGCCTTTGTTGTTTAGTCTGCGTTTGTTTGCTGATCCATGCAGCACAGATGTCCAGCCAAGTCAACGACCGTTATGTATCATAAAAATAGTAGCCAAAAGAACTTTTAGAAGAAAAAAAATAGTAGTGAAATACTTTTGATGGAAAAAAACAAAATACATAATTTGTTGAAAAAAAAACAAACAGTAATGACAATGTATGGGCTAGATTTCCAAACCAGACTACACAAAGTTTAGCTTGTCTCGCTGCACCATTTACAATAGCGATTTTTCCATTGCAAACAGTAGTTTACCTGATTTCAAAAGGGAGCTGAGTTTAACACTAGCATTTATAACTATCATTATTCATTAAGAAAGCTGGCTAGCTTTTAAACAATTATTGCTGTAAACTTTACTAAAGCAAATGCAAACATTTAGGATGTCTGGCATTACCCCTGTTCCACCTCTATGATGGAGAATAAAGATAAATGAATTTACCCAAAGATGACCAGGTTCATGCGGTTCTTATGCGTCTGGTTGTACTCGTCCAGGCAGAGTTCCACCACCTGGCTAAAGAGCTCCATGGAGGGAACCTCAGCATAAAGCCGCTCATCACCTTCCAGCTCTGTGTTCATGTAGTCTCCAAACATCAGGCCTTTCATGTCCTCCTCACATAGCTGGGCCCAAAAACACAGACAGAAAGGAGTAAGAAAGTTGTGGAATTTCAAACCATAGTATGGTACAGTAGGGCCACAAGAATGATTCCTGGTCTTAGAGGAATGTCATACAAGGAAAGGTTAGTTGAGCTAAATCTGTTCAGCCTCAAGCAAGGAGACTGAGGGGGGACATGATCCAGGTCTATAAGATTCTAACAGGGTTGGATGCCGTTCAACCAAATAGTTACTTCAGCATTAGTTCAAATACAAGAACTCGTGGCCATAGGTGGAAATTAGCGGGAGAACATTTCAAACTGGATTTAAGGAAGCACTTCTTTACACAGCGTGTAGTCAGAGTATGGAATAGTCTTCCTGATAACGTAGTGCAAGCTGAATCCTTGGGTTCCTTTAAATCAGAGCAAGATAAGATTTTAACAACTCTGAGCTATTAGTTAAGTTCTCCCCAAGCGAGCTCGATGGGCCGAATGGCCTCCTCTTGTTTGTATAGTTCTTATGTTCTTATACAGACAGCTGCAAATCCAACGAATCTGAGACACACAGACGCAGAGTAAAGCCTGCAGCAGAAACATGATTGCCAGTCTTTTACATTACCTCCTATTGTGTAAATACTTAACGCAAATCACCATCACTAAGAAATATGCAGCACTGTGAAAATCTTAGGCAGTCAAAGAAAATTATTTTTAAATGATCTTCATGTTGGTGTGAAACTGATACTATGTCTGTCAAAGTGCAACAGCTTAGCCATTTTAAAACCTGCAGTAACAATCCAACACACCAATTTATGTGTTGGCTTGAGCACTGTTATACCATGTTTGGCTAATTAATATCTTATCAAGTTATTTAACTAATTAAATTAATTATTTGAGCTGGTGGTGAAATTTAAGGAATGCATGGAATGGCCTAAGGAGACGTTTGGGAACTGAACTGGTATTCATCTAGCCATCCAACAAGATAGTAACTATTTGGAAGAAACTGTTGTTTATTGTTACTCCGCATTTTCATTTGCTCTAATGTGAAATTGTTTTTCTTTTTGTTCTGAGCAAATATGTACTTACTACCTAGATAAACAGCTTCAAACATTTTCTTTGACTGCCTAAGACTTTTACACAGTACTGAACATAGCACAATTTTGCCAATAAGTAATATCTAAATTGACAATCATATTATATGTGTCACGAATTACATCAGTCCAGCCCAGTAAGATGCAATCAAAGGTGGAAAGTTTAAGGGTCAGAAAGTACCAATCCAGACCAAAATTTTGTTTCAACCAACCAGGTGAGTACTCAGTGAATGTGACTCTCTATACTCAACTGGCTGGTTGAAACAAAATCTTGGTCTGGACCTAAACTATCCACCTCTGTATGCAATATCCCATAATACTGGCAGTGTATTCGCAAACAAATAGAAAAGTACATTATTTCAACATTTACCTCCCTATTGTCATGACTGAGGTCTTCAAACACAGAGTCAAAATTCTCCTGGAAGTGTTCCTTCACTATTTTGATAATGAGCTGGTACAGCCATTCTCGATCCTTATCGTCCACCAGCCGATCATAGAAGACACGGAAAACCTCGTGCACAAAGAGGCGGATCATGGTGCGCTTGCTGTTCAGGGACTCCTTCCCGAGGAGCAGGCAGCCCTGCACCACGCGGGCAAAGTCCCGTAGGTTGAAGGTGTAGTGGGACTTGGCTGGGGTGGGCAGCAGGTTTTCCGTTGCTTTCTTATACACCTGGGATATAAGAGGATTATTGCAAAACATCAAATTGCAGAATTACTTCAGTTATTTGAGTGATATGTGAATAACCGACATGGTACCATGTACAGCAAATAAGACTGACCTCCATGGTAGCAGCCACAATTTGCTTGCCCACAGTGAAGTACTCGGGTGGAAAGTTATTATTGCGCATGTAAAAAGCCACAATGTTGGAGAAAATGTGGACCATGGTGTCGTCACTGAAGGCATTGATGGCGCATATGTTGAAATGGCGCAAAAAACGTGGTGTGACTGCATTCCTCCCACCACCGGGGGGCCCCATTGCTGAGATTAGATACAACTCTACCAGAGCAATCTTGGTCGTATCCTTCAAGTCATACCTGCAACATTTATTTAGGAATTCAACAGAATCTTTCGAGTAACTTATTGAGAGCAGTTTCCAAAATAACAAATAATGAGTGGTATACAGTGCTACAGTGCCATGCAGTTAATTTCTTTCTTAAAAAGAAGTTGAGTTTCTATACCATGAAGAGGTTAAGTTACTGTTTGGCAAAGCTTTAGAAAGTTCTGTTGCTGAAAACACCTTGTTAAGGTGAGTAGTCAGAGGGGAATATTAAGAGAAAGTCAACAAGAAGGCCACAAATGCAAAAATGTCATGTCATAGATGATAGGAAAGTTTTTGCCACCCTGCAGAATCCATGTCTCAAAAAATTCAGGTTGTTCTGTAGGGTACCAACCAGTACACAATGTACCTAATAGTGGCCACTGAATATGAATATGTATTCATAATGATGGCATGTTATTTTTATAAGTGAAAGATGTTCCGAGTTTACCAGTTTCCATGGTCCAAGAACTGGCGCAGTAGTTCCAGAGGAGGCTGTGCCCCAAATTGTTCCAACGCCGGCATGTTCATATCATCCACAAATATAATACATTTCTTCCCCATGGGTGGTCCATACACCCCCTTCCTTCTCTTATCCAGTCTGCACATTATGATGCTCTAAGAAGGTACAAATTAATCAGAAGTTGTCAAAATGGGGGGTATCTGTTACGACTGCAGTAATAATAACCTTCTTTACCTGGCACTGGTTGGCGCTTGTCCGGGCTGAGAAGTTGATGAAGAAAGGCAAATAGGTGTCCTTGTCCAGATTGTTCATGAGTTTCTCCTTCACATATACTGACTTACCAGTGCCAGTGGGACCCACAAACAGAAGTGGCCTTCAAAACATTCAAAAAAAAAATCCAGCATGTCCAGAATGCAGTCTGAAAACTCTTGCAGGGCAAAGGAACTGGCTAGAGAGAACTGACTGGAGCACTTTAATAGGAATATAAATAGTGAGGTTGCCAGTTTACCAAAACATTACATTTTCACAAAATAAAACTAGGCTGACTGCACTGTCGGAAACACAGACAATAAACTGAATGCTATCACAAAAACAAACCTTCAGCATAAGATTTCAGCTCATTATCCTTGCTGCAGGCAAACTTGCCACAGTCCTTACTGTGCTATATGCTTACATGCCGTGCTGAATGCAGAGGTCCATCAGGTAGGTATACCGGATGGTGTCGATGGTGGGAACAATGATATCCTGCACTTTGTTGTTTGTGTCTCCGAGATTGATGTTCTTTATTGCCTCATTCCAATGAACCCAACGGCCTTTACCTTTGAACTAATGGGCAGAAAGGATTTCAGGAAAGTAAAACTGGCACTCTTAGACTCAATGTCACCACGACTATTTCTTATGGGATTGTCTCACAGGAGTACCTCATAGGAGTAGTCGTACACCAGACCCTTGTCATCAAAGGCGCAGTCCCATCGTCCAACGGCAGCAGGGACTGGGTGTTCCTTCAGTCGCCCAGAAATGATGTCCCTCAGGAAACTATCAAACTTGAGACGGCTGTCTGAATCACAGCTGCCGCCCACAGACCACACGAGGGAGAAGCCGAAGGCTGCCTGTGGAACCAGCATGATGGATTTGTCTCTGTCTCAAAGCTCAACTTCTAGATGAAGGAGGAGACATCTAGTCCCTTTCCCTCTAGGAGTGAAATATTTATACAAAAATAACAATGACAATAGGCAGGGGCAGATCAATGCAAACAGTATCCTAGGGTATAGCCACGGGCCCCAGCAAACATCAGGGGCCCCGTCCAACAAAATTAATCCTGGCCAGTCGATCCACCAGCACCCCCACCGCTCTGCAGATTTTAGGGCTAGCACCCTAGCACCCTCTCTGATTAACAGATTAATTATGTTACATTATTTTTAATTCTCTCTTGTTTTTCTTTCAGCTGAAGTAGCCGACTTAGGGAGCCTCCTGACCACGTCAACCTAGGGCCCCTAGAGAAGTTAATTTGGCCCTGATAATAGGATAGAAGCTTTTTTTATTTAAAATCTGTTCTGTAGACGGTTGTAATATGTATTCTGGTGTAACACCTCTCTGTATTTGCACTGGTATTGACATTTTTACCATGATCCATGTGCTTAGGTTCTTGTTCTCCGGCTGTTCCTTCACCGGTTCCGTTAGGAGCATCATGATGTACCGGGTTAAGGAGACCACCACATTACTGTTGTTCGTGGGGGCCACCTCCTAGAGGGAACCAAAGCCGTGAGAAAGGCAGAGATCCGCCGGGCTGAATTTGTGTCGGGTTTGATCACGGAAGATGGCGCCCACCCTGCAGTGTTTACGAAGCACCCTGAGGGAAGGAGGCACAAGCCAGTGGAAGAGCTCCATCAACAGGGTAGAGCTCTCAGGAGCCTGAAGAGGTTCCGGCAGGGTGTTCAGCCAAGAGCGCACTAAGGGCATCCAGCCCAACTGAGAAGGCTCCATATAGATCATTCCACAGCGACTCACAGTCGCTGGCTGGGAGGAGAAGATGTGTTTCTGGTTATTAATAGTTTAGAGAGGTTTTTTTTATTATTTAAATTATTCTTGAAATGATTCTTGAAAACAAACTAGAAAAGATAAAGCAAACAAAAGTAGTTAATTTTGTTAAATATTTAAATTCTTAAATATTGTTCAGAAGGTTAATGTAGGCGTGAGTAAAGTACAGGAGTAGCTTAATATGATCGGATAATTTAATCTAGTAATGTTGAAAGTGTGTATAAAAAAGTGTTATTGTAGGATTATAGCTACTGAAGGACAGTGGGAGCAGTGTGGACACATACTGAGGCCTGGGATAAGTCCATGGCTTCAAAAATGAGGCTCATCTGATTGGACATCTGGATGATCTCTCCACTCATGAGACACAGCTGGCAAAGAAGGAAGGATTTACTAGAAGGGCTCAAAATAATATGTTGGCCTGTTTTTCATGCAATTTTATGAAACATTTCTAAAGATTGCTTTATACTAATGCAGACAGCAGGAAAAACAAACAGGAATCTGACAGGATGTGCAGAACTCTTCCGCCTTTTCATTTGAATTTAAATATTTTCCGTCAATTCAGACGAGTTGTGATTCCTTGCCTTTTTGTTGTCGTCAAGCACTGTGTTCATGCTCTCAATCCACAGGGTGTCTATGGGACCGTCGAACACCACCCACTTGCGCTCTGTGTTGTCTGCGGAGGCAAATTCCCTGAAGGTGTTGGCTACAACCCCATCCATCCACTGTGAAACGCACAAAAATGACAAACTTACTTTAAACAGAAGGGAACAATGAATTTAAAAGAATGGGAGGGAAAAGAAAGAGGAGCACTGTAGAAGGGGAGAAAAAAATATGCTGATATTCACCTCATGGGACACTGGATCAAACTGACCAAAGAGCTGGCCCATTGTGATGGATTTTGGGTTGACTGTGCGGTACTGAACCTTCAGTTCTTCATTATATCCTCTCTCATTCATCAGTGTCAGAGTGTCGGCCAGGACATGTAACACTCTGGTTTTACCCGCAAAGGGCTCTCCTACAAGCATGAACCTAAAAGCATGTTTCTCTTAGTACTGAGCATATAAATATGCATTAAACCCCAGCTGATATTTGTCGACATGTTCCGATGCATGACATTTTTAAGACTCACCCGTGTCGAACAATCATCATTTCATAAGATTGGATCATCTTGGCTAGGAAGACCTGTTCTGGCTGAACGTTATGAGTCTTGCAGCATTCCTGTGCACACTCCAGAAAGAGCTGCAAATAAACCACAAGAATATGGGAAACGATTGAGGAGAATAGTAGAACATGTGGTATGATCAAGGGGACTTTAATGCATGGGTTTACCCAGGCTGAAGCCCAGGGGCCTCCACTAAATAGGGACCTCAACTAAGCAAATGCAATAAAATTTAACTGAAATATAATACATTTCTTCCCTATGGGAGGCCCCTTCTTTCTATTATCCAGTCTGCGCATTATGATATTCAACAATTTTTACCTTCACTGGCATGTCAACAACTACACCATCGAAGAATACAGAATAGGGGCCTCTGACAACTCAAATAGCCCTGCGGCCTCTGACTATGTTAATCTACCCCTGGGTATGCTGTCCATTTCACAGCCTAGCACAATAGATATATCAAAACGGCAGTGCGAATTAAGTTCAATCCTAAGGACCTTATAGTCAGCGGCAGGCAGGGATGTTCCCGGGAATAGATCGCTTGTGATCCCGTTAAAGAGAGGAATGTCGTGGGACAGGAACTTGGGCTCATTTACATCTTTGATGGAGCGAAGAATCTGAAAAAGAAATACAATCAGGAATCTTGGGCACCGACTGCTTACAGCAAGAAAGAAAAAAACCCGTTTGCAAAAAAATTTCAATGTTCACCAGAATGTCCTCATTTTCATCTGGAAACTTCAGTTTGAGATTGCCGGCAGCCACCAGCACTGCCTTGACCGCTCGCATGCCATAGTCGTAGTGAAATTGGGAGGACAGCTGCTCCGAGCACAAACGGTAGGTCATCACAATCTTTACTGACAGTGGCTTCGCATTGAGGAAACCGTAGGAGTAGAGGGAGATCTCCGCTATCAAGGCATAGTTGGGAACCATCATCGCCACCGTTCTGAACAGGACCTGGTGACCGGAAATGTATATATACATTTTCACAAGCAAAAAGCATAAAAGATGATGAAGAAACAGAAACAATAACCAAAGCAAAAACTCTGAGAATCACAGATGAAAGGCATTCACAAAGACTGCAAAAGGCACCTTGAGGTTATCAGGGAGCTCAGACCGGCCTGCGTAGCCTGGGTTCATGGTGATGACCACAAAGCAGTTAGGGTTAAGACGCAGCTCGGTGCCTTCAAAGTCAAAGTACTCGAGCTTCATCTGGATGGCCCTCTGGATGCAGAGGATTTGCTGGGCCACCACAGACAGTACCTCCAGCTCGATGCGGTTGAATTCGTCAAAACAGGCCCAAGCACCTGAGGAGGCCAGTCCTTTGAAAAACTTTGAAAAAAACACATATTATTAGAAGCTGATTCTGACACTCAAGCTGAGGTTCTTCACTAAGACAGGGGGTATCGCATCATCTTTCTGCATGTCTTAATTTAACCGTACTTTGCCGTGACATTTTTTCTGTCTGTGACTGTGGTTTATTTTATTTCCTGAAAGACTGTCACACTCACAATGCATTCGTACAAGTGCTTTGGGCATTTCACAATCAGAATCAGAATCTCTACTGCCACACGAATGCTGAAAGTGCGTGCTGGCACAGCTTGCTATTGTTGGAGACACCATGACAATAGACAACTAACAATAAGGGCATAACGCAGAGAAAAGACACAAGATGCAAGATACAAAGAGGAGTAAATGCAAGGTATGTAATACATATAGCATTCAAGCAATTCAGGAAGTTGACACAGGCAGATACATCTATACATAAACTACATAATATACAACCCAATGTGCAATTATAATATGCAATCAGATTGTCAGGGGTCTGTGCTGATGGAAATGTAAACATTTAAATGGTGCAAATGTTAAGATTAAGATTAAGATTAAGATTAAGATTAAGATGAACTTCATTGATCCCAGGGGGAAATTCTGGAATGTTGCATCTTTGTATGATTCCAGCAACGAGACCCGAGAAGAAGAAATGTCCAGAACTGGAGTAAAGAATTACATTAATACTGTTCTTTCCCATATAAATCACTTCATTAATTACCTTTCCCATGGCCAGGTAGTCCAGCCCATCTGAGCAGTTGAACACAACGCACTGCACCGCCAGCGCCTTGGCCAGGTCCTTCGACGTTTCCGTCTTACCTGTCCCAGCGGGGCCCTCAGGAGCCCCACCCAGGCTCAGATAAAGGGCCCCGATCTGCCAAGGATAGGCAGCATGGTGTTACAGCTCTGCATCTTGCCAAACAAGCTCAGGCGGTTCTTCTCACAGCCCGTTCCCCATTTAGCCACACTCCCGTAGCTTACCAGCGTGCGGTAGCACCGATCCGTCAGAGGGGTGATGACTAGCCTCGGAGAGTTGCCGAGGTACTCATACGCGTACTTGACATCGCAGTTGATGATGCGCACACGCACGTTGTCCTGATCCCAGTAGTATCTGAGCTGAGCCAACCACTGGAAGTCTGTTTCTTGGGAGACACCTTGTTGGTGTGGACAAGGTGTGGACAAGTCACAGGACAACACACGGATACCCATAGCTATTAGTTTGAATTCATCCATTCACAATTGCCTAAAAAAACTAATTAAACTGCATTCTGAATTGTATTTATTCTGATGTTTAAATTAGATTAGATAAATATTTATCTATGCCAGGGGGAAATTCTGTTGTATTGGGCAGTGAGGTACTGTATGTAGAGCATAGGTGACATATACATACAGTGCAAAACAGACAAAGTGCAAGGATGGCACATGTAGTGCAGTAGAGACACTGCAAACAAATCTTAACGTGACAGACAGTCAAAAGTTTGGACACGCTTACCCATAGAAAGGTCTATTTGTACTCTAAGACATCAAAACTATAAAATACCATATTTGGAACAGTGCACTGACAAAAAAAATATTAACCAAAAAAAATAATTTGTTAGGGGAGCGGCTGTGCGGGGTCAGCAGAGTGATGCTACCATTGGGCCCTTGAGCAAGACCCTTAACCTCAGTTGCTCTAGGTTTTGGCTGACCCTAGTTTCTCCTCTATGCCAGTTTCGTGAGGTGGCCTCCTGGGATGCTTTTCTAGCGGATGAAGGAGATCCCACATATATGCTGAGCACTCATTGGCTGCTTTTCCATCACTCTCTGGTCGAACTCCTCCAAAACCATCTCTACTGTGTTTAGGCCAGGTGGTCAGGTCATGTGATGCCGGCTTAGCGTAGGCGGCTTGGCGTGTCCAAACTTTTGACTGGCACTGTATGTGCTCAGTAAGTAATTTTGGAAAATTTGGATACCCTTGTCGATCATCTCGGTGACCACATCCCGGGCATGCACGTCGATGGTGACCAAGGCCCCCAGCGTGATGCGAGTCTGCTTTGGCAGCGTTCCCCTGACCAGCTCCACGATGTCATTTAGCTGGTTCTGCAGCTGCTGGGAGTAGAGCTTCAGGCCCTACAGTGGAAAGCAGTTCATGATAAACTCTAGGCTCTGGGTTCTTCATGCACGACATTTACATGACCTGTCCTAATTGATTAGAAATAAGTCCAGTACATGTTTTTTAAACAATCATCTGGTTTCTTTTGAAGTTCAATTTTCAAGCTTTATTGTCACATGTGTTCTGAGGAACACAGTCAAATTTTTTATGCTTCAGTCACAAGGTACAGGTGCGTCAGGGGAGGGGACAGACAAGACAGGACAGGACAAGACAGTGCAGGACAAACAGTAGTGCAATGCAAGACAAGACAAGACAGTGCAAAATAAGAATGAGTAACCAACCACTCAGTGTTACTATAATCCTGATCCACTTCAATAGTGCAGTGACTAGACACAAGGTTGGATCCATCAGAGAATTTTCTATTACTAATAACATTTAACTGTGAAAGCTACCTGAGGGTTGTTCCTGATGGCTTCATGAACCTCAGCAGTCCAAAATATCTGTGAAGTGCAGAGGACCACCTGTCCAGGCCACTCCCTGACCCAGTTGCTGCGTTTGCTCTGAGGATAAGCCTACAGGTATAGATCAGTAATGCATTACCAGAGTGGTAACAACCAGGGGAGCAATAAAGGAGCAAACACTCGTAGTCTAATATGGCTAGTATGAAGGACCAGCATTTTAATTAAAGCAATTATTGTCAGAAATCTTTTGTACACATTTATATATGAGCGAATATAAGAGAAAATGTAACATATAACTTACATTTTTCTAGAACAATATTAGGTTATGAAACATTAGAATTACATCAGTGGGATACAGGCACCTAGCAACTTTAGGATTTCGTGAAAATAAAACCAGAAGACAGGGGCGATTCGAGGATTTATCAAGATGGAGAGCCTACCAGGGGCCATAATGCATATGGAATAGCTGATTTCATCATTCACCAATGACATTTCTTGCTTTGGTGAGTGACAAGGGAAGGGCCACTAGCAGGGCCAATTGGCTTTCTGCTGGGGAGAGTACCCCTCTAACCCCACCCTGTGGCCCCATCCCTGTATACGCTGCTGAGAGAAGATGATGGGTCTCACCTCTCTGGAGCGGGACACCACGTCTCGAACGCTACGCAGCATGACATCTTCCACCTGCACCAGCCATCTCTCCACTGCCCCCCGTGCTTCTGAGGTGGAGACGAGCTGAATGAGCCCCACACGCTCCCCTTCGCTGCTGTACATGCCCTGGATGTCCAGGTTCGGCAGGAAGTCCAGCTTGGCGATGCCCTCGAAGCACTTCTTCAAGTGTGGCTGCACACGAGTGGGGTCCTTGGTCTCTGACAAGATCTCCAGCATCTCATCATTCGATAGAAAGAAAAACCTGGGACAAAGAGAAATAATAGATAAAGATAGCACCCAAGACATCCGTGGCATTTAAAAGGATAGTTGGGTATTATTTGCATGTAGGGTAAAAGGTCTATTTTATGAAAAGGTTTGAGGTGATTCCTGCTGAAACCAGTATATAAATTACTCGGCTGCTGATTGGGTAATGTATCAGGTTGTCTCGATGAATTAGATGAATGCTTGAGTGTTAATGAAGTAATAACTGAATTATTAACTAGCAATGTAAGTTACATAGCAATATAGAATGATAATGGTAATGAAACCATCATTAAATTTAATTATTTTGTCCCTACCTAGGAAAAAAGAGTCGTTTCTTCTCAAGGTATGCATTAAGGCCCTTCATTATCTTATCCAGAAGACTGTTAGAATCTTGCAGTTTCTCCAGTAGACCCGGGAATGCGGTGGCTGATAAGATCTACATCCAATGTGAAAATACAGAGATGAAAAAATACCATGATGCCACAAGTTCTGAAGAATACAGCAGAATGAACATGTAGCGTTTACACTGATTGGTCTTCCAAACAATAAAAAGATATAATGAATGCATTGACCTGATAACATGTCAGAAGCTTAAAACATCCTTCCGTAATTTGAAGACAAACAACATTCAAAATTATATGACATAATAATATGAAAAATAGAAAATTCCTCCGATAATTACTCTTCAAATGTCCTGCAGTGTTTTTGCAAAACTAGAAGACAGGCAGCTTTTAATGAACATTAAAGTCATAGTTCTGATGTGCACAATACACTGCTGCAACCTAATACTTCCCTATAAGCATCATTTCCTATTCATAATATCTTTTTACCATGCCTCAATGATATTTAATAGCATTTTTCATAATTCCCTACAACACCTTCAGTCCTCAAATTAGGGTAAGCTAACTGAAGATAGGGTTAGGGTTAGAAAATGTATGGCTTTTTGGACATCCAGACCTGTTTTTATGATAGTTCAGTGCCCCTGTATAACGGGAAGCCACACCTTAGCTTGATTTATTAGCATATTTCATACTTTCCAACAGCCTGTTGTGTCACCCTAAGTCCCTAATTCAGGGTTAGCCATCTGAAGGTAGGTTTAGGGTTACAAAGGTTATGGTTTTTTCTGGCATCTGGAGGTGTTTTTATGATAATTCAGGGTCCTTATAAGATGGGAAACCACAATTCAGCTTGATTTAAGATAGCTACCGCAGACAGTACCCCTGTGACCACGCATTCAATGCAGGACTATTAGAATGTAAGATGGGATTCCCGAAAGACCTTGCTGTTCATCACAGTACCTTGGGGTCCTTCACACAGTGCCTCATAACATCCCTCCAGTGCTTATCCACAGTTTGAAACAAACGTCCTTCCTCAGGCATCTGCTGCATGATGTCTTCGGAGGAGAAGATTGGTTCCAGGTACAGCCATTGTGCCTGCACCTTCAGCCACTCATCGATGGTCTCCTGGATATGAATCAGTCGCTCCTCCCATGCCTGAACCAGAACAGCCACACTTGTAACAGAATGCATATGCAAACAATTCAGTTACTGCTGAAGCACAAATTATGAACAAATATAGTTGCTACTTGAGATAAAAGATGCATCACGATTCAATAATGAACAAACATGAGATCAGTATTTCACTTGTGTTATTCATTATTTGTTCCTTCAGTAGTTCACAAAGGTTTTCAGAATTAACAGATATAGTAAGAAATATAGTAACTGCTTGATAAAATGTCACGATTTATTAACGATTAATTAACATGAGATCAGTATGTAACTAAGACTTAGTTTGTGATTAATTAATACATAAGTAATAGTATAATGCTATATTATTTGTGCCCCGTCAAGTAAAGTGTTACTGTGTCATCTATACATTTTTAAAGATTTTAGATCCCCAAATCTCCTTTTATCAAACACCAGTTCTAAATAACAGCTGTTTTAGGTACCTACTGACAGTATTGGGTGAATTACTATGAAAAGCTGCCTTTGTTCAGAATATTTGCACTACTTTGTTGCTGCTGTTGTGAACCAGCACTCAAGTCTTTCACTCATCTAAGTGTCAAGTGATGTGACAAATAAAGTGATTTGATTTGAATTATAACACATGTACAGGTAATCATGCCTTAATCTCCTTCTCAAAGGGCTTAATGAATGGTGAGCCTCGCATAGTCTGAGTCTTGACAATCTGGTCATCCAGCGTGGTCTGTATCTCATCCACCGCCGTGAGGATGGACACACCAGACTCCCTGTATGGGTGGTGGTTGAATGAGACCGTGTCCCACACCTCCACCATGGTATGCATAGCTTTCTCCAGGGAATACTCCTATACAACATGGGGATAGAGGAGAACAACCAGGACTTCTGCTTGAGCCAACAATTTTGTTAAGCTTGATTATATGCAACCAAGCGTCTCAATTACGCTCAAAATTTACCATGGATTTAAATCTGTGTTAATAGTCATGTCTGTGACTAGAAAAAATACTGATTGTTGTATCAGAGAAAAGAGTTATTAGGAATAAAACATGATACTCATTAATATATCGATAAAAGCTACTTCAGACATCATTCAAAACATACACATGTATCCTCGGTTGTACTTTTCTACTAATCCTAAGGTCCTACAGGTATTAGCTTATGCTTGCTTTATCCTGAAACACCTGCCTGAGACTGCAAGGCGGCAACATGTGATGCTATGCTACGACCCACCACACAACTGCAACATAATGTCAACCCTGCAGTCTGGCATAACTTTTAATCTACTGTAATCTGACTAAACTGTTGTAGAAAACAGGGCAACAGTAACAGAGTTGCTATGAAAATTATGGCGTTTACAATGGCTTAATTCAATTGACAATTTTCAGCTTTGACCCTGTTTATTATTGACTGTGGCTATATTTGTGGCTCACTGAGTGACACCTGCAACAGTTTCCCCATAATGCATTTGCATGATTGATGTGTGATCATCATCCATATTTTTACCTTACTGGCAGCAGCGCTGATGGACTCAAATTTGTCCAAGAAGGATGTGAGGCTCAGCCTCAGCACCTTTCTTAGAGTGGTTCCAGAATCAGGTTTCAGATCAAAACCAGCAACTTCTGACATCTGCTCCCAATGCCGAGCCCTGATTCCTGGGTTGCAGAGGATGGATACTGTGGGAATATTCTCCTGTCAATAAAAAAAACCAACGGTGTCAGCACTTTGTTTTAGTGTAAACATAATATTAACAAGTATTAAAAAACCTTATTGAAGAGATATTGATATAATTGTTATACATATCTCACAAGCTTAGGGAAAAAAACAGAAATGTATTCCAAGTGCACCTTGAACTCCTTGATCTGCTCTATCACAGAAGAACACAGGAGGGTGATGGGCTGGTCCCGCTCGCTCTCATTAGCCTCTCCAGTCTGCGTTTTACCTCCAGCCACCTTCTCCCTTTCCTGCTCAGCTTTTTTGTACTTCTGCTGAAAGAACTTCAACATCTTGTAGATCTCCCGGAAGAAATCGTCCACTTCTGTCTCCATCGTCTCTCCATTCAAGTCTAAAAAGGACCCATCCATCCACCTGAACACACAGAAGATGAGGAAGGCTGAATGATGGCACATATTCTGATGCTGACCATTTACGTCGACATCAATTTCACAGTCCAGAATTAAACCTGAATATTGCTTAAGCAAACACAGATTATGGTTAATGCAATTCTTAGTCTAATGTCAATGGCACTTTCTGTAGCAACCAATACAATGCACTTTAATGATTCAGTGTGAGTCTAACATTATAGATCTATAAAAGTATTTGTGTTTAAGGTCCGCAAAAGAGTCACCAGGCAAAACATCTGCACCAACACACCTTTTCTCTGTCTTCTGCCACTTCAACACTAGACTAAAGAGCTTTTGGTAAGACTCAAGGCTCTCTTTAATGTTCTCCACCTCTGGATACACTGTCTGGTCCCACTTGTAGAGTGCTTCCTCTTTATTGATAAAGACGATGAATTCCTCTGCATCTTGGAGCCGTTTCTGCATGGTTCTCACATCATTCACGTACTGTGACATTAATGAAAAATTCAGGCCAACTGATTTCACACAGGAGCAAGATCCCACAAATGTACAACTTATGCAAATGATACATGACGGATTAACAAATTGTCTTTAAAAATGTGAAAAGAACAAGCATGACATTTTGGATAGCAAGGAAAAGATTTGCTACAAAATTAGCTGCATTCCATGTAATCATATACTTATTTATGTATGTACACACACACACACATTTCACTTATATTACATTGTTGACTAACATAAAATGAAGAGAAGGCACCCTGGGATATACCTGTTGCATCATGTCCAGCTCCGACCACTCGCTAATCTCCTCCATCCTGCGGCGAAACTTCTCCAGGTCCAGCATGAGCTTTTCCCTCCGACCCACCAACTCCTGCTCACCTTTTTTCTTAGCCTTTTCCATGACCTGCAAAGTACTTTGTATATTCATTCATTCACTGTGCAGTTGCCACTTTGCAATAACATGTAATTCAGGAACACTTTTGAATAAGGGTACAAATCATATACTTAAGTAATGCTTAACAAATGATGACTTAATGCATGAATTAATGCAAGGTATATCGTGAATTACTGTTACTCACCATGAACCAATGATGAGGTCACTGTGGCTTTGTCATTACTTAACACTTAATAGGTCATCAGTTAAAGAATGGTAATTCTTAGGTACTTCATGCATTAATTGATATTCCACCAAATTAGTTAAATATCATGTAATCATATACTTACTTACTTGAGTATATGACTTGTACCCTTATATACCTGTGTGACCTGTAATTATAAGCTGTTACTACGGAATTCCTTGCGATAATTTCCATGATATTCTTTGCACTGTTACTGTTTATTGTTTTTGATTATTTATTGTTACTGTGTATTAATGTCTAAATGTTTTACTGTCTAAATCTGGTTATTGAGCTACATCCATCCATCCATTTTCCAGGCCCATATATTCAACAAATAGCTATTTTTTGTGCATACAGTCATCATCATACAATACCTCATCACTGAGATCAAAAACTGGAATTATATTCTTTTGCCACATCAGTACTGTGGAGTTTAACGTGAGATCCTCGGTGTCAAATATGTAAATATCCAGTAGTGAGTTCAGTCGACGTTGTGTCTCCTGCAATAAGAAAATAACTGATTTTTAACCTTCACTGGTCAAAACTGAGGAAAATGTTTATTACTAGTCCATTATTCTTTGGTTTGCTCACAAGTATTTTGCTGTTAAGCTCTCCTATCCCTTTGGTCTTGGTGTGCTCAATATAAGCAACCAACTCAATCATGTCCTCAGTTGTCTCTGGAACCTTGAGAGCTTTTTCTTTGATAGTTTCAAATTCCTTGCAAATTCTGCAGATGGGAAAAAAACCTTTATGGAAAAATCCCTGTAAGCTGAGACCAGAGTCTGCCTGGACAAATCTACTTACTGCTGGCTCTCCTGACGATGAATCGCAACAAGTTTCTCCAGCAAGGCCTGTGCAAAGCCTCTTGCTTTCCGAGCCAGGCCCTGCTTCAGCTCTTCACAGTCCAGGTGGACCATGGCGAAATGGGCCACCACAGGTAAGCTGACAATCTCTCGTGACAGTAGTCGGAACTCTTCCACCAACTGAAACATACAAATACATTCTTTCTCTAATTTTACCCTTTTTATAATACATGTTTTAATTAAAATGGGTACATCTACTAACCTGAAGGTAATCCTCAAATGTATGGTTTACTTCCATGAATTTTTCCACTTTCATCTGAGCTGCCCCGTTGACCAACCAGTCATAGCTTTCCGCTATATAAAAAGAAGAAAATCAGCTTTAACTTGAATAGATTTTCATAAATATAGGTAAACAAATTGTAACATCAACAGGCTAGGATACTACTATGGCAATATAGGAATGGTTTAAGTTACATTCAACCACAAATGGTTTATCATAGTAATAATGAAAGGATGAAAGGGAGATTCACCATAATTCTGGAAGTGTTTATATGGTTCTTCTAGGTTCTTCTGCACAGCACTCCTCAGAGTCGTCTCAGCCCATGTCACAACATGATCTGCTAACCTACCATCAATAAGTGAAGTATGGTTGTCCGCCAGCCAAGACTGCACAGTTTGGACTTTCTACACACAGAGGAAATTGAGATTGTTGACATCATTATAATTTTGAAGCAAGTTGTTTAAAGTGGTATTCTGCCCATCATTAAGTTCACCAGCATTTCCTCACTTGCATGCTGCCAGTAATTCGGTTCATGATCTCCAACACGGTGTCCTCAAGGTCCTGAAAACTAGGGTAGAACTCCATCTTCTCATCATCAAATGTTAGATCCATGTGGAACAGTAGCAGTTGGTGAGACCTGGACGGATGGAAGAGGCTGACATATTCCTCTACGTTCCTTTGCAACAGGATCTTCAACTGTAAAAACCAAGGTAATATCTTTTAACATAGTATCAAATTATATTATATTCTGCCATTCACTGATCAACAAAAATCCTTATAGCTGATTAACACTCAACAGATATGGAACATTAAGACTCACTTTAACAACAATTGGAACAGCAGATCAAAACTTTGAATCAACTGTTAATTGCGGACCAATATAATGTGCAACCTGAATATTTTTGCTGAATAAAATCATGGCAATGTTTTAATTACATATAGCTACAGTAGTAAAGCTAAAAAATGTTTATAATGATTTGAGCAGTGAATGACCCTCACATGAATGACAAAGCGATATTAAGGAATGAATCATCTCACCTGATTGGAGATTAATGTAGTGGCAGCGTTGTAAAAAGAGTCCAACTTTTTAATTTTGATACCCTGCAGCTTGTCCTTACTTGTCAGTAAATGGATAACTTTTTGAAACCAGGTATTCATGATCTTCTCCTCAGTCCGCTCACACTCCAAAATGACCTTGTTCTTCAGGCTCTTGCAGTCCACCGGTCCCATGGACCTGCACACAATGCACAAGCAACACAAGCAACTCAAAACTCTCTTCATGTTTATATCTTATTTTGTCTCCTGCCTTTACCAACCATGTCATTTTGACAAAGGTTGACAAAAATTCTTATTGTCAATAAATCTTTCATACAAAAAAATGGCAAAATTTGGTTGACTACCTTCCTGTAAGACATATCCTTGGCACGTCCTTGAATCCAAACTACTTGAATCTCCATACTAAACTGCTACCTATGACAAATTAGTTATCTAAAAACAGATTTTTCTCATGATTACTATATTCTAATTTAATCTTGTGCTCAGTAGCAGCAATAGTCCTAAAATCAAAATTCTTATTTTACCTGCAGTCAGAAAGATCCACCAAGAGCAGCTGAGAAAATGTCTTGTAGCAAGTATCTAAGATTGTCCTCATGACTGGGTGGAGGATGTGCAAGTTTGCTTTAATCTCCTTGCGATGCTTCACAAAGCTATCATGCCAAGGTGTGGAAAAATCTAGAAACCTGTAAAATATAATAAGCAAAAATATGAAGATACAAAAAAAAATTGCATTTTGCCTATGTTGAACCTCATGTACTGCACAGAATGTATAGGATGGACTGTGCAGTTTGATGCTCAGCTTTTTGGTTATCGGCGAATACTGACTGTGTCGACTTTTCCTTCTCAGAAGGTACGTCTGTCTCTGTGCTCTCTTGTTTCTGGAGGACTGTGTTCACTGGAAGGGGCATACAGAATCACAGCCATGTCAGAAGCAATCTTACTAAAATGACATAAATTCCATTCAAATTAATAAATGCAACTTTTCATGCTCCAATATGACTTGTGCCCAGTGTTAGAATTAAGGGGGATCTGTTTAAAAATATGCAGCTGTGGGACCTCCTTAAAAGACCCAGTGTCAACACCAGTGGACTACTTTTAATATCGCTAAGACCCCCCCCCCCCCCCAGGGGACCTCCCAAGATGTTCGACAGAATTCAAACACTGGTTTGTGCCCATACATTAGCATCATACTATAGAAACAATGGATGCTCCTGAACACTATAACTGACCATCTTGACAGCAAAACAGAAGTGTAATATACAGTAAGACAGAGTGGTTCACGGGCTACTGGAGGCAGACCTGTGTGTTTGACCATGCAGGTCAGATAGTCTTCACTGACTTCCTTGCACAGCTCATCTAAAAGCTGCACGCTCTGGGGACTCTGCCGTAGTTGTGGTGGCACGCGGGTCAGCATGGCGTCCAGCCACTGCTGCTGAATGGGCAGGTTGGGCCTGCTCTCCACACAGCGCTTCAGAAACAGGAAGTTCATCTACAGAGCAAATCAGAAGCGCATAAGGGTTTGAGAAATAATAATATCAACTTACCCAAATCAACCAGGCCTTGATTTACTAATCCATACAGTATAATGAATCTTGCTGTGTAAAAGCAATACACATTTCTTTTCATTTTTATTGTAACATCATCTCAAAAATCTTAATAAGCTAAGAAAAGAAAACAGTGATTGGCTGCATACTCACTCTTCGCTTCCTGTTTTCACTGCACATCTAAAATATAATTTAAAAAAAAATCTGTGATGTTTTTATTGGCATACCGTGCAAAAGCATTTAGAAATGATCATGACCCAGTCCAGACTGTTACCAGTTAATTAACTGACTTACAGTACTAGGTAGTTCTGGCTCTGGTGTTGACAGAAGAGGGAGCTTTGAGCCTTGTGATTGCTGATAAGCTTGAATTGCATTGGACACCCTACAGGAGAAACAAACCACATGTGAAAAGTGTAACAACTGAAGTATTGCAGCCCATTGCAGATAAAATTGGCCACCTCTGATAAAAATCTATATGTAAAACTTTGCATAGACCTATATGTATATTTGGATAGGATTACAGTACATTACAATACAGCTGCAAGCATAATTATCTACGATTTAACAGTTGCCTATTATCGTGAGTGGAAGTTAGTCCTGTAGACTAATGAGGTAAAATTTTAAATCGTAATATTTATAATTAAACTAGCGCCATAGCATGCCATTTCAACATAATAACCTAAAACGTACTTCAGAACTGTGGAAGAACTATCAGTCAGGTGAGGAAAGTGAATATCTCAAACTAATGGCCTGTCCTGGCACAAGACCACAGATGGACCAGACAGACGAGTCAGAGCAAAGCAACCCAGAAGCTCCCTGCATCTCAGGGAATTGCTGCAGACAAGCTGATAAGGCGTGTCGGGTGATTTCCTGCCAAAATCTGTTACAGCAAATACCTCATGTATGTGATGATATTTTCAAGGCACATGGTGGCTATTTTGAGGACTCCAAAATTTACAGTTTTCAATATTTTTATATATTATATGCCTTTCCTATTTACATAATACCTAGTTTCTAGGTTGTAGACTGGTGCTGTATATAGTATATGCAGTGCTCACAGGAAGTCTTGGGATGCTTGCTTAATTCAGTAAAAAATATAGCATATTTATTGGTTGTATAAAAAAATCATCACTTAATTTGTTTACAAAAATATATATCACATTATTAAAAACCGGTAGTTTATTATTATTAATAATATAATAATTATTATTATTGTTCTAAAAGAGCTGTTCTGGGTTTAAAAAGTTCATTGGAAAGTTCACCGTTAGGTGTTTTTTATTTAGTAACGCCTTTGCAGTATCATAAAACAATCATTTATGTTTAGCATCGATTTGGGAGCCAATGACTACAACTGTAATTAATAGCAAAATGGAAAGAAAACTGAATGATGACACTTGAAAATGTTTGTGCAGGTGATATGTGCAGATATTAAGCATTGTTTGTCAATGAACTTCTGTTATATGAAACCAATAAATTTGCAACATTTTTACAGAATTAAGCAGGCGTTCCAAGACTTTCTGTTAGCACTGTATAGCTGATCTCTGTAACGTAATTAATATTGCAGTTGTATGGACGTTATGCTGACATCTTTTAATGTCATGAAAACTGCACCGTATCCTACATTATTCTGCGTATCTGTTGCTGCTGCTGTCTGCTACGCCTGTGCTTCATTAGGGTTCTTTGGACATCGCTCATATAGTCCATCCCAGCATCGCCGCCAAGGGATTCCGGAGGCGCTGCGGCCGCAGCTGTGACGCTTTGGATGGGGGGCAGGACGTTGTATCTCCGCTGTCCCTCCCTGATAAGAGGCTTCTGGTCCACTGTGTAGGTAGGCATCTTGAATTCCAATAAAAATAAAACGTTTTATTATATTTGGGTATTTAAGCAACGTTTGAGTGGTGAGCTGTAACATCTATATATGATTCAAACTTTTCTTTCGCGTTCTTTCTATGTTCGGCAATGTCCTATCAACTATCTGCGTCGGCTATACTGGAATGAAAGTAGATTCCATGAAACGCCTGTCATACTTTCTGTATCCTACAGAGAATAAAATGCCTCAATTAAATATTACATTAGCTAGTTTAGGGTTAGGAAGCTAGGAAGCAGAAGTGACAAAATGTAGGATAAACTAGCAGGCTCGAAACGACGCATGTTCAGTTAAGATGAAGCGGTTTCGAAGAAACGCAACAAGGTTATAAATATACAGTTTCTAAGTAAATAATTTCTAGGCACTTACTTCGAGTATGCCGTCTGATTTTATTTACTACTGCCTTTCCTGTGCATTGCCAAGGCTGGATGGCTTCACCCGGTGAAAATCAACAGTCGTGTTGCTATAACAACGACAAACAATGTTAAACCGGGGCATAGTTACAATCGCCGGCTTTTGGTTGTTCTGAAAATCGTATCCCCCCCGTGCATATTTATGTAAATGCGCTTGTTAACGTAGCTGTCAGTATTAACATAATACTGACATAATATATTATACACAATAGCTTCATTGGCTTGTTTTGTGAACAGCACGAATCTATAACTATGTGAGCATGTTAATGCGTGATAAGGTACAATCGATCCCAAATCCGAAAATATAATCCCTTTAAAAATACCACAGCTTTCTTGCTGTACACAACCACTAGACTGTAAAAATGTTTTTGAAGGCCCCAAATGTAAGGGAAAAAAATTCTTGAAATTGGGGGACAAGTTAATTGCAATTTTTATTTAGTTCTATTTACCTTTTTATACGGCATTGTCATCTGTCTCTCTCCTCAAAAGGGACATATTTAACCACATTCACATTGAGCATCATTCCAGGAGTAATCCCAATAGAATGCTTTTACAGCAAAATTATGTAATCAAAAAAAATCATCAAGGACCTAAGTGAAGCAGCAGTTTCAATAAAGAAGAAAAAAAGCATGCTTTGTTTAGTATCTGTTCTTTTCACTGCTTGAATTTGCACAAACCAATGTTTTTATCACACACCTTGCATTTACGCCTCTCTTTTGTGTATTGTATGTATATCTTGTATTTATTATGTCCCAACTGTTAGTTGTCTGTTGTCATGGCGTCTCCAACAGTAGCAAGCTGTGCCAACTGAAATTTCCACTGGCCTTGGTTGTTTGCCAATAAAAATTCTAAAATACAGATTTTGATTTAAGATATGGACAAAAACTCACTGAAAACATTGACAAATTACATAAATGCTAATACTCCCACCTCAATCTCTCAAAATGTATCCAAAATGTTACGATACGTAAACCAACTTTGAGAGGGATACTTCTTTATGTTTAGCATTCACGTATTGATGTCGAACTCTTACTTTGTGATTAAAAAGGTCACCTAAAATTATTCTTTTTGCATATATCAAATATGAAATATACAGTCTTAAGATGGATGGATCTAAAATGTTAAATATTGATAAAAAAAAAAGTAAATACTGAAATTCTGAAAAAAGACCAGCATTAGCATTTTTCCCATAGAAATGAATGAGCGGTTCCCACAGAGATATGGTTACAGGTCTTTGTGTGTGTGTGTGTGTGTGTGTGTGTGTGTGAGCATGTTGTTCATGTGAACGGGTTTCTCCAGGCAGTTTGCCTTCTTTGGTGAATGAGTAAGTGTGGTACCCCTATGTCTTAGCTAAAAATGGCCCATTGTGGCCTTTTCAAATCTGGCCTCCAAATCATCCCCTGAATCTATTTGGTGAATTCTCTCCTGCCCCTTCACCACCTAAGCTACTGTGTGGTGAGTGTACTGGTGCAGAATGGCTGCTGTTGCATCATCCAGGTGGGGGCTGCACAGTGGTGGTGGTTGAAGTGGCACCCCATTGGTTCTGTAAAGCACTTTGGGTGTCTTGAAAAGCTCTATATCAATGTAACATTCATTCATCCATCCATTCATTCATCCATTCATTCGTACCTCCTTTAATAAAATAAGCTAAAATTAAGTTTTATGTGAAACCTAGCATACAACACAGAGCTTACTCAATGTACTTTTTTAATGTGAGAATAAATCAAAATGGAAAATTGGAAATAAATATGAAAATGATTATTGAAATTTTCAGATAAGATTCCGCAAGACCATGTCCCATGTGGCCAGAAACACCCAATATTTATGCCCTGACCAAACATGGACAAGTGCTTGGATGATGCAACCTTTGCTCTGTTTAGGTTTTTTTCTGAAAGGAAATCATACTGTCTGTTGACTTATATTGTGTTTGTCTTTCCCTGTCGTCTCACCACCCAAACATTTGATCTAAGCATTTGCCTCGATAAACTGATTCTTCTCAGTATGTTTGCTGGATGTTTTAGAGCAGATCAAAAACTAAAGCAATGAAATTTAAAAGGTAAGAAAATGCAACTGAGGAGTAGTGGTGAGTGGAAAAAAAAATCTCTTGGTTTCTTGGTTTCTTCTTGTGAAAATATATCAACACATGACTAGAGACTAATTAGGGGAAAGATGAGAAGGAACAAAGACAAGAGCAAGCAAGGCTGTCCCAGGGTAAGTAACTGTATTCTGCCACAGATCAAAAAAAAAAACCCAATGTCTTTTATGAATATTAGTCACCACCTTGGCATCTCTATAACTAATGCCTTATAAAAACTTAAAAATAAGTCATCGAAATGTTTGGGCTACCATTTTAATCTTCACATATAAAAAAAATAAGAAAATCAAACCTTTGCTAGTGTTATCAAAAGTGTTAAGAAATTTACTTGCTTGTGTGAACAATTGTTTCGAAGCACCTTGACGACTCTAAGCTCAATGACCTCAGAAGGACCTTACAGAACTCATAATTCTTTTATAAGTTTAAGACATGGGCTGGTGGTTAGCGTGGTCACCTCACACCTCTGGAGACCAGGATTCGAGTCTCTGCCCCGGTTCTGTGTCATTGTGGGGTTTTGGTATACTCCAGTTACCCCCCACAGTCCAAAAACATGCTCAGGTGAGCTGGAGTTGGCAAATTGTCCATAGGTGTGAAGGGTTGTGATGGGTTGGTGCCTGATACTGGGTTATTCCCAGCCTTGTGCTTGTTGTTACTGGAATAGGCTTTGGATCCCTACAACCCTGCATAGGACTAGCAGGTATAGATAATGTATAGAAAATGAATGAATGAGAATGATGACATTACAGGATGCTTAAAGTGAATGTAACTTACATACAAAAAGCAGGGCAACATTCATAGAAAAAGTTCTTGTATAAGAATGGAGCTGGTTTCAAAACATCAAACTGCCGCCTCCACACAGTTTGAATGCCAAAGGCTGTTATTTTGTCAAACCGTTTGCCTTCATGTGCATACAGATTTCCATCATTGTGTGTCATGTAAAATTTGCATGACAAATTCCTAATAAATCCACAACTCTCAAAGTTGCTCTCAAAGTTGTTTTATTTCAATATCGCCAGCATTAACTAGATATCCGAGAGATCTTTGTTTACAACCATTGTAAATTCCCTTAGCAGTTAAAATATCAAGCTAAAATACCTTTACTGTATTTAGGTTTTTTTGTTTTGATTTTTTTTTTCTGAAACTAAATCATTCGGTCTGTTGACTTATACTCTGTATTCATATTTTCCTCCCATCTCAGCACCCAAGCACTTCATTTATTTCATTTTAGTTAAAATCTCTGCAGCAAGTGGCATTGACTTTAAGGATGAATTGTGTTAAATAAAAAAGTAGCCTTTGTTAAACCAAAGAGTTAGGCATTCATCCATCTTTTATAGTGCCAAATCAATGGCCCTTTATATATATGTTCTGCTTAAAAGATATCATAGTTTAATTAGGAGGAGGTAATTGCCAATGCAGAAAGTATGATATAGGGAAGAAACAAGTAATTTTTAAAGCCTAGAATGTATGCAAAGGCACCGCTATCACTGAATCTGAATTAATTTTGCATGTATTTTCAGTCTGAATCAAGGCAAATGGTGAATTTTTAAATTTTGAAATTATTTGTTTGTGAGCCTTCTGAAATGTGGAGGAAGGCTATTTAATACTGGGCAACTCTCTTTTTTATAACCTATCAAATTTGCCAATACATATATTACCTATTCATGCCATCTCATGTATAATCAGTTAGCAATGTGTCTGCCGTCCTTGGAGCCACAAATATTTGTCTGTATATGAATAAATAAGCAGCACTATTGTCCTTCTTAAATTGCATTAGCCTGTTCTAGACTTTTCCTCAAGAAAAAAGCCAGTATGCAAAACCACACAAGGAAATATCTTGCTGACCTCATACATATGTTTCTTTTAACAAGGCAGCCACAGATCAAACACGGGCTGCACAAGAACTGCATCCGTTCAGATTTGCCACCAGATGAACTGAACGGCAATTTTTCATGCATGACTGTTCAATCCGCTTCACCACCAGTGTAATCTGCTTGCTGCTGGTGTTATTACTGCTATGGGATTCGTTCACACTCTTTGTGTTTATGCTTAACCCATATGCCTCTGTTCGATATACAGATAGTCCCTCAAACCATTGTGAATAGAATGTCAAAAGACACGCTTTTGATTATCTTGTTCATAACATATTTTTGTGATCTTGGAGCCGTCCAGGGGGGAAAAAATGCTTCACACTAATATAAATATCTGGAGAAAAGCACATCTGAGGCATCATTTATATAGATAGCATTTACAAGTTTTTTAATAACTAAACTGACAAAGTGTAATAATATGTATTTCATATATTGTGAGGGCTGATGTTCTGAACAATGTTCAGACATGCAGTTGTATGTTGTATGAGTCATCGCTACATTTATACAGCTACATATGTTTTTATGTCTATATACTGTACTACCTTATATACCTAAAATATGTGGGTGTCTGAAACATCCACCCCTGAAATATGTGAATATATACATGAAATTTTCGATATAATCAAGAGTACTGCTCAGGTCAGTGTTAAAGGCCAAAAACAAATAATTCCTTTGCTATGTCTTTTTCTACATAGGTATTTAGCTCCATTAAACATTAGCTAAGGGGCTTTTCTCAAGATAACAGGCATTTCTCTTGTGAATGGATTTCAATTATTGAGGCAACAGAGTATGGAACTGGGTCATGTTATCGGGGTTTCTGTTCTCTGACTTTGAATGGCTAACGCCTTCATTGTGCTGACCTTGAATATTGCTGATGTTTATCTGCGTGTTTAGTGGGTTGCTTTGGATAAAAGTAGGCTCCTGGGAGAAGGGATAAAACCGGGCGAGCGTCTGTAAGCTGTGCCAGCAGCTATGGTTCCATGTGTGTGTATGTGCGTGTGTGTTTGTGCGTGTGCGAGAGCAAGGAGAGGAGAGAGAGCGAGGGGGAACAGAGATAGAGAGAGAGAGAGAGAGAGAGAGAGTGGGTGTGACCATGACACACGATTATCTTCCTTCTTTGTGTCTATTGGCTGCAGTTTCTGCCAGTCATTAAGCTCAGGTTTAGGCTGTTTTATCAAACCACATTACAAAGCAGACTTCTTCCCCGGCGAGCTGCTCTGACTGCTCCCATGGCCAAGCACAAGTCGTTTCTGCTTTTCACACTGTTCTCCATCTTCCTGCTGCAGCTGTCACTGCCTGATGATCAAGTGCCCGGCGTCTTGGGGATGAGGTAAGCCTGGCGATCGCAACTCTGAGTGTGGGACTGTGGGGCAGGGGATGCCGTGCAGACAATGTGCTGTGTGACTCCATCGCTGTGGCTCAGACGTCGGGAGGCAAGCAGGATGCAAAAAAAAAAAAGAAAAAAAAAGTCTTGCTGAAAAGGCATTTTTTAGTTGGAAAAGGCTCACATGTGGCCGCGTTAGGAATCTCGCGTCGCGGTCGCGCCTTTCACGTTGCCGACGGCTGCGAGCTCTTGCCTCCTCTGAGTTTTCGCGTAACTGTGATGAATTGGAATGAGGCTTCATCAGAGACTCTCGGGGGGTGGTGGGGGGGGGGGGGGGGGGAGAAGGTCCACCCACTGTGGTGAGTGGGAATCAGTTTACAGGGCACATTAATGTATGAGGAGGCAAGGCTGGGAAAAATAGGCAGGTGCTGAACAATATCAGAGGTTTTCCTGGTCGTCCCCACAGTGGTTGTGCTGCTGGGTAGCCTGGAAGCACAGCATGGAAGTATAAAAGCTGCATGTTATTCATTCTAAAGGGTAAAGTCAAGCTAAAACCTAGCAACACAGAAGTGTTACTTTTCACTTGCTTGAAGAGGATGCAATATTATTGTTTAATGGCACTTAGATTTTGGGGCCCGTCGATTACCTACAGGATATGCATTTATTTTTTTATTCTGTGATAATTGTATGATGATTTGCATATCCCTGCATATTCTGACTGTAAGAATATGATTCTGGAATTTTGGCATTTTTTTTTAAACATCCTAGATGAATAGTGTTAATGATCCACCATGTTATCAATATTTTTAATAGAATACAATGAATAAAATGTTCAGTAGTGGTTACACAGTTACCATTTCATGACCAAATGATGGAAAGTTTAATTTTCTTGGCAAGGTATTTTCCTGGCGCGGACATTTTTATACAGAAGGTTACAGGGCTCCAGAAGAATGGCTAAATTTTGTCACGTTGAAGATTTTACAGGTTAGTGAACCTGAGAAGTCAGCTTGTTATATCACCCCTGAAATAGGCTTTTCCACCCACAATGTCGGTTGCTGTCTCTGGCACTGTGAGCTATGCGTATCCAGACACCAGGAAGCACTTTTCCATTTATATAATTCAGTATCAAACCATGAGGTATAATGCACTATTTATTGTTCACTTTAATTGTGAATTTCTTTACTGTATTTATTTTGTTGCTCTTTGTCAGTCACTGTATTCAGTTGAGCACAACCATACAACTTGACAGTTGCTTTGTGCATTCTCTTAATGCAGAGATCAAAGCAATTTGAAAATGTATTTTTTT